>NW_016908357.1:4497249-4677300 GCF_001483705.2 Eufriesea mexicana
AGCGCTTTTCGAACGAAAGTTGAGACCGTGGCTCGAGGAGGATCCTCGATGGATTTACATACCCGATATTGTTGATCGTACGTTACCTGCCTTTTCTGTTATTCATTTCTTCGCCCGCCACGAGCGGACAGTGGGCGTACGCCGCATAAATATCGGTGTTTCCAGGAACGTTTCGAGATACGATTCAATTAAAAAGACGAAGGAATTTCCGTGTAACTTGTTCGACAAGTGTAGCAACATTTCACTGATGTATCAGTGACAGACGCGTAAGATAAATGAAGGTGTACTTCCCTCCTTTTTCTCTCTTTTCCCCCACCGAATCGCGTGTAGTTGTTGAAACATTTATGGCGTTTGAGATAATCAGTGGCTGGAGGAAATAATTCCAGGTAATCGAGAAGAAGCGAACGAGTTTCCTGTTATTCCTTTAACGCGTAGGAATAAACCGAGTATCCGTCAAACGCGTGGAAGGAAAGTCTGCCTGTAGAAAATTCTCGGATTTACGAGATCGCCGCACGTGTTGCACGCTTTAATAGCTCACGCACACGTGTTCGTAAGAGAATGACAAGGGGTCCTCTTTTTCGTGGCCGATGGGACGGCTTCCTCTTCCGGTGTTCGACGACAGGTCAGGTGTCGTTGATCTTAATCCCGATGGATGCCTGGGTGGTACAGGATGCGATCTCTGCAAACCACCCGTGACAATGCATCGCGCGCCCTAGGAAGATACATAATTCACGATAACCGTTTGCGAGAAACGCTTTCTTTCGTCGAGAATCACCGAGAATCCGGGCTTACTCGGATACCTATCGCGATAACTCGCTTCGACGATCCATTTCTTTGTGCTAGGAGACGATGGAACGACGTTCTGTCCGAATTTCTCCCGAGACGTAATGACCACGAAGGAATAAACGACAGGTCTCATTGTGCCTGGACGGAGGCGTTATTTCGTGAGTCGTGGACGAAGCTATCTGGGAGAATCTATAATAATCTCTTGATATCTAAAGGAAGCTGACAATGGAGGAAGCTTGGGCGATGACGAAGAGAGAAAAAGGAGAATGGAGAGTGTAAAAGAGAAACGGAGGTATTTTTCGAGAGTTCTTCCGGCATTTCGGAGGCGTGATGTCTGCAGGAATGGAGGCTCCGTTTCCAAGTGGAATTCGAAGCGTCGATATAAATCGATTATCCGTAGATACCCGTGATGTATCGTGACGGGGCCTGGTTTGTGACAGGTGGGAGGACCGATTTCGAATTCCTCTTCTTGTCTCCGTGATATCTACGCGCACACACCTTTGAAATTTATCGTACGCGAAGCTGCGCGAGCGCGCTAGGGACGTGGAGTAAAAGGGAGAGAGAGAGAGAGAGATAGAGGGAGAGGTGGTTTTACGAAAAGTCGCCCACGACAGATCGGGAACAGATCTCCGATTCGATTTGGAACGCCACGAATCCGGTCGACCGTGTATACGACAATGTGAAACGTTGAAACGGCCTGGTAAGTTTCGTTGTTTCATTGACACGCGAGAGATACACGACCCCCGACAGGAATACCGCAGGTGAAGCAAGAAAAAGATACGGGCCCAGCCTCCTGGGACCGTTAGGATTCTCCAACGGGGCAATTAATAACTGACAACAAATTCTCTTTTGTCATTTACATCGGCTAATTAATTCGTCATCGTTTTTGTACTAATGACACGTCGATTCTGTATGGGATTCTGTTAATTCCGCGCGAGTACGTCTTAGACGTAGGTGCCATTTCACGATGCACGAGTGCCACCTGTGATCCTTCGTTCCTTCGTCTATCGATAAAAGCTAGGTTCCAATCGTGAATATTTCGGTATCGATCCGGTATCTGCTACTGGACAATGTTAGAATAGCGAAGGAAAAGGGATGCAACCAGGAAGAATCCTACAATTTTTCAATAATTGAAAGCGAAGCTCGAGAAAAATCAGCATCAAACACATTTTATCAGGAAGAATTCGACGATGTTTCCATAATTGAAAGCGAAGCTCGAAGAAAATTAGTAACAAACGTCGTTCGAGCAGGAAAAATCCTATGATTTTTCGTTAATTCTCGACAGCGAAGCTCGAGAAAAATCAGCAACAAACGCCGTTCGACCAGGAAGCCGAGGCTATCTCTGGCTAATAAAGACCGACGATCTAATTCTCTCCTAATTCCATAGAGGTGCAAGTTCAGATCGATTAGAAGCGGCGTGAATCGCGAATGATGATTTTTCCACCGACACCTTCCGTAGGCGCATCGACCCACGGCGGCTCTTCCTCCTTGCTCTCTTCTCTTCTCTAGCGAGCGTTCGGCCGCCTAGACGGCCTCCTTTCTCCTCTTTTCTTTCATCCACCCCCACGACGAGCAGCGTAATAGCTCACTTCGTTCACTGTTACTGTTATGCAAGATATAATAGGGTAATAATGGCACGGTCTGGCCTCTCTCGGTCGGTAACGTAGGGTGGAGCCAGTCACGATCAGAAAACTGACGTAAGCATCTCGTTCGTTCCTCTTCTTGTTCCTCGTCCTCGTCTCGTTCTTCCTTCTCCTCTTCGCCTCGTGATTGCCTCGCTACGAGCGGCGACGTGGCCCGTTCGAAGCGACCCTACGCCGAGGCTACGTTCGACTTCCGCGCTGATTACTTGGAAATTGTTGATAATATTTCGTGGCATGCAATAGGAAGCACCGGTCCGGGCAATTTGCAAGCACGATTGGAAACAGCCGGGACCATCGCGTGGTCTACGATTCCTTTGGATCTTCGATTTTGCTAATTCGTTGCTCGGACTCGCGAGTTCGTTGCACTGTTTGCTTTAGGCTGAAAACCATCTGACTGGTAGGAACGTGCAGGAGGTTCCGGTATGCGGGTTCCAGTGATGCTATTTCTCCTTTGACGCGCGCAAGTGGTATGAGCCGGCCGGGGCGCAGTGGTCAGCCCGTCGTTGCGAATCGGTCCTTCAAATTCGCGAAATATCGCATTACGTCTATTCCTCTCTTTCCTTTCTTTCTCCTTTTTATTCCTTAAAATACAAAATTCCAACGTATTCTTTATACCGTTCCTTACGATTCTACGATATCGTCATTCTACCGATTCCACTGTGCTACCGCAATTATATAATCTTCCGATTTAAATTGCTCAACTAATGAACTTTTAAACAATAGTTCTACAGTGTCATCGTCTTATGATTTTGCCACTTGATCGCACTACTGTTTTTATGACAATGCAATTCCAATATTCTACAATTCAACGATTCTACTATGTCATAATGTCACGGATCTGTAATTCCGATCAGTGCTACAATTCTACGATTCAACGATACCGCTGTCTTAGCTTCCTCGATACTCTTCTGCCATACGATTCTATCGTTCCACCGTTTCTCGATCCTACGAATCGCTCGTACTAGCCACACCTCCGGCTTAAAATGGTAAAACCGTTACGTTGTTTCCTACGGGGGGGAGGGGGGGGGGAGGGGGGGCACGTTTAAATGCTACCTCGATACACGATCCCGATTTTCGATACCCCTCCCGATACTCCCATCGAATTCTCGGGCAAAGTGTCGCAAGTCCGGGCCAGCCTGTGGCGATATCCATCGTCGGGGAAAAAATCACGAATCTGCATTTCGTTCCTACCAGTCGACTGCGTAATCCAGCTCTGTGCCTGTAATTTAAAATGGGCGTAAACTGCTACTTCAGTCGGCGGATAATTTCCAAACGTTGCGGTCGTTTCGTTCGGTAATATCTCGGGTGGGGTCAGTCACGAGTTTTCGTTGACGCAAGACGAGCCTTTTCGAAATTGATTCGTCCCATCGATCTCGAAAGCGTTCGGGCTAGGTACTTTTAATTAGCCACGAGGCTCGCGTTCCTTGCAATCTTCTTTACAGCTTACGATATCGTATTTGCAATTTAAAGTACCATTTTACGACTATTCAAATAGGGACACTGTTATTCGCCTTCGATTCGAATTTCGGTCGATTTTTGTAAAATGTGCTTCGCGTTACTTCTAATTATTTAAGGAATTACGGACACCTCGACAACCGGAGGAACCGCAGGTCGTCGAGTTCGTAAAATCGAATGAATAGCGCTTATGCAAACGCATGTAAATATTTTTGCCAGGCTGATAATCGAACGGGCACACGCTTGCCAGCCAAACGTTGTTCCGACGCTGCATCGGTAAATAGCTGGCAACGGCTTCACGGTCACGGTGCAATGGTAATTAAATAAACTTAATTAAGGCGCGTGCACATTGTGCGCCGTGACTCGACACCTATTCGACTATAAGGCCATAAGGTGTGCGACAGTGGGCTCTTAGAATCGAACGGGCGCCTGCTGTCGTTCCAATGCCGCCACTTGATTGCCTCCAAACAGGATCGATTTCGTTCCTTTTGTCGATCCACGGGGATTAATGGTCCCGCTCCCGATTGGTAGGATTCGTCTCGAGTGCACTCGTCGCGAGACGATGCCTCGAATACTTTTTCAAGCCGGTGGGTGGCTCGACGATGATTCGACGAACCTCGCTGCCTTCTCGTTGGCCCAAACACTTCACGATTTCCGCCGACATACGGCCATCTTCTAACTCCCGCCTGTTTTCTCAAATAACTCTCCTCGATGTTTCCATTCGGACGTAATCGTTTCTCGATCCTCGCGGTGGTTGCATTTCCTCTTCGCAGGTTCAACTTGCGGCATCGGAGATCCGCTGCTATCGGAGGAGATTCCCTGTCTATGTTTCACTCGTTGCAATCAAATGCAATCTAAATTTTCCAAACTCCTGGCACGTTAATTCGTTTCAACAGGTTAGATTACAATTATGACCCTATCTCGTCGTCCAGTACGTCGTGATCATCGATCTGACCATCGTCTTTGACCGAATCTGCGACTATGCTGTTAGATTAAATTTTTTCCGACATGGTAAACTCTTTCAGGCGTACCTTTTCGCGTAAATAGATACATAAATTAAGGAAAATCTTCGGAAGAATTGGATCAAAGATAGAAGAGAGTCCAATGCTACCCATGAGGAACGAAACCCGTAGAAGTTCTCGACGCAAGAGAAACGAAGCGACGCAACGTATCCAAGAGGAGCACGATTACCCTGGCGAACTCACGGCTGGAACGATTAGTATAAACCACAAGCAGTGCTATGTAGTTTGCACCGTGCCTGCCGGCTGGAGCTCACCGAGCACCGTGCTCCGCTAAATTCACCTTCCCTTTTACACCCACACCATGGTACCCCCGTGTGGAGCGCCGTGCGCGCACGCAAGAGGGAAAAAAGGTCCATCGCTGAAGATCTGCACTTTGTAGGAAAATAAAGAAACACGGTTTCGCAGCGCGAGAAAGGGAGATCAGCGGATCGTACGAGAGCTAGAGTACTGACCTTGAGTGACCGCCTTGAGTTCGAGGTACAATGATGATGATGATGATGATGATAATGACGATCATAACCAGGCACCAGCTCGCACTCGCTTCTTCCACCGTCCATGCGCTGGGCCCCTCGTTTGCCTCGGTAGCGAGCAAAGTGATGAGGCGTGGTCGATCACCTGGTAGCCACCGGGTTCAATCCGGTCCTCCGTGAGAGGTTACGACCCGCACGACCTTCGATCGTTCCTCGATAGAGCTATTTCGAAGGCGTAGAGAAGGTATCCGTGGATCGGCGCGCTCGCTTCTAAAGGTCTCCTTATTCGGGCCTCGGCGTAATTCACGTCTCGTTCGGGTTCTGCGGCAACGGTAGTTACCGCCACTATTTGCGGAATGGAAATTCACGTCGTGCGCATCCGTCGTGGAATTCGATGATCGAGGAAAATTATTCCCAATCCTCCGTCTCTTTCCATTGAAATTTACCAATCTTATTCACCCGAGATCCAAGAACGATCGAAAGATCTGTTCTTCGACAATAGGCTTACCACGGTCTATTTAACTAGGCTAGAAAAGGAAGAACTTCAAAGAGAACGAAATAAGGGATGATGTCAAAGTATGAAATATCCCAAAGTCGATTCTGGTCACGACAGTAACGTCAATTGCGGAATTTTACGGATAAAAATTTGGGAATTTAAATTAAGGTAGGTTAGCCATTAATCTCTAGAAGATCCATCTATCAAGGCTTCCTACGTCGCTGTTAAACGCCGCTGATTTCTCGAAAACTCCTTTTAACACGTTGCGTTAAGTAGTCGTCTTAACGTTGACGACCGATCACGGAGATTTCCATTTTACTGGGCATTCTTCCGTGAAGAAATTCGTACGGATGTTACTTCCTTGTAATATAAGAAAAATACTATCCCTCAATGTTCAATGAAGTATGTAAATTTAGCTTTTTAGCAACAGACTTGATGCGATATGTCGTTTTACTCATAGCTAGGTGAGCTAATATTTAATTATATGCCCGGTCCTACGTGAAAGGACGGAGATCAAATACCCGGTCGTCAACGTGTTAAAAGGAATTTTCGAGAAATCCACGGGGTTTAACAAGCGACGTAGGAAGCCTTGATAGATGGATGTTGCAGAGATTAATGAACTCCCGGCAGCTGGTAATAGAATTCGTATTAAGAGTAACGCTAAATCTCTCACGCCCGGGATAAAAATGCTGAAACATCGAACGGTTGATTCGACGCGACTGGGGAGAAGAAGATATCCGAGAAGCGCATATTAGGCAACGCGATTAACCGCGATCTTTTCCTTATTTTCATTACACCGAGACCACCCACGAAGCCTTCATACCGGAATACACCATGTACATTCCATTTTACGAAGTTTCATGCAACAGGTAACAGGAGAATGCATCGTGAACGGATCTCGATGCGCGTTTATCGCGAAGGTGTTTCTCTTTCTGCCCGGAACCGTTTCGCAAGCGGAGCCCGCGATCACGGGAGGTTTCACCGGGTTTTTCCAATTACAGAACTCGAAACCCGTGTCAGGGATCGATAGCGGCGCGCTTATCAGGCCGATTGCCGTGTTACCTACCGCTTCGTAAAACGATTCTTCTCGACTTGTCCGGAACGATGCCTCGTAAATTCCATAGCACCAGAGAAAGTCCGGTTTCTCGCGCGATTATGTAGCAACCGTAATATCGAATTTCTGACATTTATCGTTCGCCGGTTAGCCACCGATTAACCCGTTCTAATTAACGATTTTTCGACACGACTCCGTTGATACACCGCGATCCCTCAAGCCTTCTCGGGTTTTATAAGGTTCAGCTTAACGAGTATTGCCTTGCGAAATGTTTCGTTCGATTTGCAGGATAAAGGTGTGAAATATCGCCGATACTATTAAGTCTTTGCTTAATCGCTGTGAGTACAATCGAATTTCGTTATTCTCTCGGAATTTCTGAATTTTTCGCTCCTTCCACTCCGAATAATTTATATTTTATCCGAGCGAGACGAGTCGAGTTTAGGTGTCTCCGTAATAAGGAAATAGGAGGCTCAAAGGCGTCTAAAGAATCGCTGAAAATTTGCCCCTGAACACTGCAACCACTACAGATTCCTTGAACTATTCCTCGGTATTTTCTGCCTCGTTTTGTTGTTTTATTTGAAATATTTGATCGGGAAATAATTTCCACTCTGTCCAACGAGGCGAAAGAATAAGAGAAAATGGTCGTTCGTGATACGCTTGTACAGAAAAACGGAGTGTCGGTGGGATGCTGCGTGACATGTCTCCCGTCATAGAATCTTCTGGCGCATAGGAACACCCATATCGGTTACGAGTCACGCGTCGAAGGAAAACCTGATTGCGCGTAGCACGATAACGCGTGTCTCTAGTTTCTCATAAAACAAACAGTCCACCCCAACAGTCCCTCGGAACTTTTGCATAGGGAAGCCCATTAAGCACGACCACGCGAGGCAAATCCATACCGCGAAACGATCCGGTTGGTAAAAGTATCCGCGACAAGGAAAGTCGACACAACGGACAATCCCCGAATGAGAAACGATAATTGGCGAGCGGTCGGAGCGCGAGAGAGGCACACGCTGGACGAATGCAAATCGTTGGAACAGGCTCGTAAATAAAATTACCATCAAAGATAATTCCGCGTGGCCACGGGCTGAAAAGAAATCCGCGGCTTCCCTTGACGCCGTCCCCGATGGAAATTGCCCGCGAGTCCGGGAGGTTCAGACGGCGTAGATGAAGCTATTCTGTCGTAATTTATACGGAGCCGGTGGAAAGTAACGAGGAAACCATTCGTTAAACGTCCGCGTCTCGCCTCCCCGAACCTGGCGGATTACGATCTCGGGGATTCCGGCAGCGATCCCTCGCGAGAGCATGCGCGATAAATTCTCGCCGCGGCCGCGCCATTACCCGGTATTACGAAATAATTATTGCCGCTCGTATAAAAGCATAAAAGACAAAGAGTCCTCCTCGGATGTTGAACAACGCGGAGCTATTACCTTGTCTGATTTGCGACGAGGGCGCCGAAAGGTGGGCGATCCGCGGACGCCAGACACCCTCGCACCTTCCAGGGACGACAGGCCCCTGACGATTTCCTGTTCCGAGGGAAGTCTACGGGACCTAGGCGAGATTTAACGTTTCCTGCACGGGTGGCCAATGCGCACCTTTCGGTCGCCTTTACGACCAGTGTCGCGTAACCGGGCAAGTTATTGCACAAACGTATTTATATACGCGAATAATCGATTTCCTGGATGTATCCCTTGGTAAAGTAGTAAAATACACGTTCGAGAGTTTCCCCGTTCGTTCAACTGGTGTCTGTCTAATCGCAAGATATACGTACGACTTCTTGGGATAGTTGGTAATTCGAGAGACAGTGGAAAGGCGGGCTGAAAGCTCGGGGAAAAATCGGCAGCCGGTGGTAGGCGAAAAAGAGGCAACTTGCACCGATGGCACAGTAGCGAAACGAAGCGAAAGCGCGTAGCGGCGCGGCAAGAAAAGCAGGCGGAATAAAACAATCAAGTCGGACGGTTCATAAGGGACCGCGGAGAAGATTAGTTTCTCGTTTCATGCCGCGATTCCCTTGGGCCCTTCGAAGGGAGAGGGATAAATGGAGTACACAGCAGCCGGGGCCGGTAGCTCATCCGTGAGCCAGGGCACGCGCGAGTCGAGCCACGCACACCACGCAACGCTCGCGTCCCGGCGCACGCGTGTGTGGCCCTCTTAGCGTGTACGGGAGAGCAACCGCGGCGAGTAAGGGAGATTATATCATCAATGTCGTTACTGCATTACGCCTCTTTGCCCCCGGGGTCCGGCAGCCGCAGAAGAAACTCGCTAATGTCCCGCACGGCGACAACGCTCTGCCGGACACCGCGGCACACAGGCCGGAGAGTACACACGCGCGCGCACGAAATGGGCCCATGCGGCCAGTCCATCTCGGTGACTGGCGATCGTTTCTTTCACGGCGCCACGATCTTTCGATCCCCCTAGTCGCGATGGGCTTTCTTGCCAGGCGAACCACGGGTGTCCGTCTATCCCTGCCCGGGATACGTGCTCCGTGTAATTTCGAGGATGCCCTCCTCGCGATACGCTCGTGCTACCCGCGCCAACCTGGAATTACCGCCGGTGCACGAGACTCTGGGTCCGGGCAGAGGTTCTCCGACTGCCGACAAATTTCGGGCTTCGGTATATAGGTGTTCCCGGTAATCTCTGTGCCCTCGAAGATTCTAGCTCTCGCCACTGTGCATTTTCGTAAATTCGTTATGTCTTGTTCGAAATCTTCGAGTGGTAGGAAGAAGAGGTGATATTTCCAAAACAAACAGCGGAATTGGAAAATACGTAGCCGGTCTAGCAGCCGCTCCATTCGAATTGCAAAACGGCCGCTTAGGGTAATCAGTGCGGTTTGCGGCACGGCACGATATACGCGGCGACCTGCGCGGATATTAGCGGTATCGGTGGTACCCCACGCATCCACTCTACACCTGCTACGACTCAGCGACCGAGGTGGGCCAAGGTCCGGTGACCTCACTTCCTTCCTACTGGCCTAGGGCCCCCAAGTCGCCTCGGTTCGACGTCGATTAAGTGGCCGTCACCTGCGAATAGCCGGCCGACTTCCTTGCAGCCCTTTTTCCGGGGGCTGGTCCGGGTTCACCGTGCCCCCTCGTGCTCGTGTGTGCTTCTTATCGGGCTGCCCCCACAGGCCACGTCACACCTCGACGGTTCGCGCCACTTCCAGAACAGGTGATGTCGTGGTTTTCGCCGCGGCGGAAACGGATGCGTGGATATAGTCTACGTCACTGGGTGAACGCGCGGTGCTTCGTGGTCGTGGAAACGGGTGTCGCTTGACCGGTTTAAAGTGGCTGCAGTTTTATTTGCATTAATGGAAAGTGGACGGTGTTTCTTCCACTCGGTCGTAAGGGTTATCGAGAAAGTGGAAGATCGATCGTTAGCCCGAATTAACGGGAAGTAAGAAGGAACGTGGGTAGGAATATCTCTATCTTCGAGTGTATAATACACTTCGTCGAAATCGCATTTTCGGGGTTCCTAATTTTTACCAATTATTGCCATTATTCGGTACTTCGTCCAGGATTTATAGCAAATTTGCGTGTGTCTGTGAAAGGTTAGGTTTATTTTCACGAAATTCGCTTGTTCCTCCGCGTCCATAATGCGGTTACGTTTACCGCATCTATAATGCATTAACGCGAAGAAAAGTCAGTCATTGTATTCCTGATTCATTTCCTAATTTAAATTTCTAGTTAATAGCCTATTACAAATTCCCTTAGATATGGCGGAATAAAGTCGCGCGAGTGACTTTAAATTTTCGCGAATATCTGAACGAGCGACGGAATTGTACGTGGCGTAATTTAACGCCGTTTAAAACGGGGAATCGTGTATATATTTAGTCATTAACGAACACCCGTAAAACGGACATTAAAGGTACTGGACCTCTCGTCGGAGAGTCGCAGCAGCCGAGATAATCCGCCGCGAATCAGCATGAAATATCGCATTGGCTCGGTCGCTTTATCAGGTGACGCGTCCGTTTCGGGCCGTGGCAGGTTGCGGTTACCTTAGGTTACCAGTTTTTATACCGAATATGTGGGCCATGCACCTGCCACATACAGCAGCGCGGAGAAGCTCGCAGTGTGCGGAAGCCGGGACCGTGTGTCGCTCAGGTTTCACGGATCTGGTTTTAGCTTTGTACATTGCTTCCTCCTGCTCCCGAAGAGAGGTACAAAACGGAAAGGCGAAGAAAGAGAAGCGGAAAATGGTCCAAGAATTTCTCAATTAGACGAACAAAAATTGAGAAATACTTCTAAAACCAGGAACATTTGAATTACAATTTTTCCTGCATCGCGACTAATAAATATCAGGCCACGAGTTCACGCGAGTTATCTCCGAGTGGTGTCTATTCTTCTTTCATTTTTCTCAGAGAAATTTAGCTACGAGTGTTCCTTGTATTTTTGAAACTTGGTTAGCCTTCGAGTCCATAAGATTTGTCAGACAAAATTCACCGTCGAGACACTCGGTAAACTTTTTCCCGCCATTCGGGGACTGACCCTCGATACGCGCGTCTATGAACGCGCGAGACGGAGTAGCAGTGGAGAAAATGGCGAAGAGGACGCGAAAAGAGGAGCATCGGATGGACGCAGCTGCTGGAACCGGTGGAATGTTTACGACGGCGCGTTAAACCGCTCAATTAAAAGGACGTCGGACACGAAACGCGAAGCCAGAGGCTCGTCTGCTCGTTCCGCTTACGAGGCCTGCGGCCCGCTTCGACGGCCAACAGCCGCAGAAAAGAAGTCTGGAACGGGCGTGAGAGGCGAACGATCGTAACTTACACGCTTATTTCAACGAGTACATCTTCGTACGTACAAAGGGGAGTAGGTACGCGCGTTACCTGTCCCGAATATTAGCCGCGATATAGGGGACGTTAAGATGGTACTTTACGAGTTGCCGAAACGAAAATCTTTCTTATTAACGGCCGTTTTATTCTCGGTCGGCGGTAAATCAACGACGGAAGCCCTCCCGGTCTGGCATCGTGCGTCGATCGTTTCCAGGAAAACCGCCCCGAGACGGACGTTTTTCATCGAGTTTATGCCCAACGGTGTTAACCGCTCGTTTATTAATAATTAAAACGCATTCTGACGCGTGGCTCTATCGATGGTAATTAAATTTAACGAGTTATCCGCGGCCCCGGATAACGAGGACGAATTTCCTGAGTTACGACGCGACGATTCGCGCGCGGTGTCATTCGTTAAAATATGAAATCCACGGGGAAGTTTTATCGGGGTGTAAATCTGTGCCGCGGCCAACGGCCAGTGGAGACGCGCCTGCAGGGGACTTCCGCAAAACGCCCTCGCGAAACTCTGCTACAGCATGTCGCATAAGTGGATGACGACATTTTTCCTGCTGTATTCTTTATTCCCCTCTATCATTTCCATAACTGCGAGAAGAAACACTGCGCTAGGACTGATCGACTGACCGGTCAACGAAGAAATGGAAGAAGAGGAGCCATTAGATACACATAGGTAGAAAAATGGCGAAATCGGGGGGTCAAAACGATACCGTTAAGTACGGAATTTAGAATCGCAAATTGTTCCCATAAATATAGAAATCTGGGAAATTAGAATTCCTTGAATTTCTGACCTGGAGTGGTCAGTACGACTCTAATACGCTCGCGATTGACCGGTCAACGAAGAAATTTAAAAAGGGGGACCATTAAATATATATAGGAAGGAAAATGGTAAAATCGGGGGGCCAAAACGATACCCTTAAATACGAAATTTTAAATCGCAAGTTTTTCTCATAAATATGTAAATCTGAGATATTAGAATTCCTTGAATTTCTAACTCGGGGTGGTCAGTACGTCTGTAATACGCTCACGCTACAGAAGCAACGTGACACTTCACCCTCTCCGAAAGTAAAAATTAGAAATTAGTATAGAAGAAGCTATTTAATAAGCAGATTTGCTTTTTTGCTATTAAAATAAAAATTCTTCTCCATTAAAACGGATTAATTCTCCAATTCTAATTTTCCCGGCACTCTTCTGGTGACCGCGATCGCTTACCTCTGGAGCACCCTATAGCCCAGCCTCCTGGATGAAAGTGTCTCATTCCATCTACCCACCCCGACAGCTTGGCGTCGTAATTTCCCGGTTACGTGCGGGTCGCGAGGCGGAACTTTCCAACATCTTTCATCGGCGCGTAGCAGCGAGTTGACGACAAATTACAACGGCGTGGTACGTCGTCCGCGCGAGTGTCCTCGCACGACGTATCGGGGATACGATACGGTCGTCCTTTCGCGGCCTCTCGTTTCCGGGACGAGACAGAGGGGACCTCGCGTCCTCGCCCCGAATCTCACCCGCATCTTGGCCCCAGCCGGCGTAAAAACGAGCACGGCGATCACTTAGAGAGAGAGAGGGAGAGAGAGCGAAGACGGACGGAGAACGAAGGAGAGAGATCCGCTCGCGACCCCGGTCGCACTTTCTTTCGCTGCTGGCGCCAGGCGTAGGCGCCGTTTCTTCACGCACACACGAGCGTGTCGCGCGACCATGTGCCGAGCGGAGGTGGAGGAAGACGCTTGGATAATTCGGAGAGATCGACGCGGATGGAGGAGGATCGATATTACTTGTGTCACGGGGACCGGTACCGCTACGCGACCGAAATCCGCCGCGAAGGTCGTCGTGAAGAAAGGAATAGTAAAAGTGCTGATAACGCCGGGCCCCGAGCCTCTTGAATTCTTTCGGGGCCCGGCTTCGTGGAGGGAATCGGCCGGTCGTTGGTGGAATTCGATGGTTGTACCGTTTCTTCGAGATTCGTGATTGGTCGCTCGTCTGGAGGCGAAGTAAATTTTGCGGTCCAACATTCGTCATTTATATTCCTTCAATTTCATCTTCTTACACCGTTCTACCGATATATACAAATTTTTACTATCCAACCCCTGCTAGGACGGCGTATAAATCCTGCTTACGTCACTCCGCGTACTATATTATATATTTTTCCACAGAAGTCGGGATTGAATCGAGCTGTCGAATACTATTCGAGTACGTCTAATTTGCGAAATGAATCAACGATATGGTTACCCAGGATAACGTAATAGATTTCGAAATAACTTTCCGATTTCTAATCTTCTCCGCGGTTGCACCGCGATTGCAGCGTTCGAGGCGGCACTTCTATGAAGCTCCCCGCGGTATTTCTGTATCATCCGTTCTCCTAGGATTTTTGCCGTATAGATCTTGCCGTGGAAAAAATGATACAGCGTCTGTAAAAAGTCCCGCCTCGAAATGCTACTGCCATTAGGAATATATTCCCCAACGTGTCTATAATATGCCTCGCTTTCACGGTATTCCCTGCCTCGGAAGCGGTCTAAAAACCTGCTTAAAATGACCGCGAAGCGTTTCTACCTTTCGCGATCGCAATAACGCTCGTTCGAGGTACATCAGGACCAAAACCACCTCGAACAGGATCGAACTGCCGAGCGAGGCGCGACGATCGCTGTAAGATCCCTTCGTTCCTATCGCCGCGCGATCGCCGCGGGTAAAAAGATGGCCGATCCAGCGGGATGTTTTCGCGTTTCTTGCCGGAAGGTGCTCGCCTCGTTTACGGCGAATAGACGTCGGCATCGCGCGTGTAATTTCTCCCGTTTGCCGGCGATCCTCCTTTGCCAGAGGCCGATGTATCCAGTTTACCTTACGGAGAATCGGTCGCGCGATCTGTGACGCCGTGTGGCGCCACGATCACCGAGGCAGATTTATGGAGCGGAGGAGCACCGAGGCCGTGTCGTCGGGTACCCCCGTACGATTTTGGTGAAACGGACGCGCGAGATCGATGTACGTCCTGGATTTCAAGGAAAGAGTACTCGTGTGCGAGCCTCGACCCGCGCTCGCTTTACGGAAAACCTGCGACCACGCATCGCGCCGGGAATACGAGAAAGTCGTCCTCGTGCTATACCCGTGCGATCTCACTTTCGTCGTCCGGATGTAAACAGACATTTTTAGGCTAGTTCGAATTTGGAAACGGCTCTTTTCGTGGCCGTTCGCGTATTCTATTGTTTGGAAATTGTCTCAACCGATCAGCCATGTCTACCAATTAACCCTTTGCGCTCGAGAGGCGATTCTCAGTCGCCATTTAATCAGATTCTTAAGATCCATGTTAATTAATATACCGAATTTCGTGGTCAGATTATATGTATGCATGATACATGTATTTCATTATTTAGAAATTGTTTCAACCGATCATCCATGTCTACCAATTAACCCTTTGCACTCGAGAGGCGACCCTCAGTCGCCATTTAATCAGATTCTAAAGATGAATGTTAATTAATATATCGAATTTAAAATTACCCAATGGGGCGTGGAATGTCGAAGTAAAATAATTCTACGTCTTAATTTGTGTACGATTTTTTATTTACCATTTTAAAAATATCGTCGATATTATGATAGAATGTCTTTGAATTACTATTTTTCTGTTACGAAAAAGTCGCCGAGTGCAAAGGGTTAACACGTTGACTGTTATGGTGGTCATCAGCGACCCGTGCCTTTCTCAGTGGAGTCATGATGGCGACCAGTGTCCAGCGATACTAATTTGTTTTAGTCTAACCATTTTTTAAATATTTTAACAACGTAAATAAATAGAGAACTTTGTGTAGAAGACATTAATAATATTTTGTCATGTTGTTTGGTGCATTATTATATCGTAAGAATAATGAAAATTTTATCGTGGCCGCCTTACGATACCATACTAAAGGTGTGCAGTAATCAAAGTCTTAACTCGAATTATCGAATTTCTATCCTACTTTGAAGTGCAACGAATTTCACGAGCAATTGTCCTAATGACGACACTGAGAATAGGGATCGATTAGCTTCGAAATTGTGAAACTATTTGGAAGAAAGCTAAAAGGAATACCATACTTTTGCTCGCAAAAAGAAACGAGGAAGCGAGATAAAAAGGATAGAAAAGCGCGCTGTGTTCTTGCCCATTTGCTCTATCTAACCCCGATCCCCCAAAGAGTCCCCTAGGAGGAAACTAGCGAAGCGAACGATCCATCGACATCCGGGTAATGGCAGTTCGATAGGAATCCGCGATAAGGAGAATTTATTATCAGAGTGATAAGCTCGTCGCGGCACTTCCTAGCTGCACGGATAATGGCGGTCGTTGGACGTGGAACAATGGACAGAGAGAGCATCGAGGGTCTCGTGGGTGAAGGTAAGCTGACAGGTAGCCGTAACATTCCCATCGTGGCTCGCACAAAACTCACCTGCTACCGGTTAGCGCGGCCTCTGTCACCATATGCCGGCTGCCAATCCTAGCTTTCCCAAGCCGGCTCTCATGGGGCTGTTTCCAGGCGTCGTTTGTCCGCGAGTGCTTGCCAAACATGTGGATCGACGATTTCCAGCGGGTATTGTCATAACGGCAAACGTTTATAGCGAGGAAGTGGGCTGCTGAGGTGTGTTACGCATATGGACGGGTGTCGTGGAATATCCTCGGACACTTTGCCAGCCTTTTCAAAGGCTTGACCATCCCCTCGGCCCCCTAATTAGCCAGGGTCTACACTTTGATCGTATTATCTCGTCTGGCCCATTGTCCATGTTGTCGGCGACGAATCCACCGGCAGTTTCCTGGAAATTATTTTTATTGGGACCAACATCGTAATATAATGAGCCTCGTAAAAGCGTGCACAATGACGGGAATTAACAGCGATAGAGATTACAGAGGATGTGGTACGTGGCCACCGTACGTGACTTTTCCTACGTTCTACCGTCTGCAAACTGAAACGTGTTGGACCCTGCTGCCCGAACGATTTCGACTTTTTATGGCACCATCAATCGATTATGGTAACAAGGGAGCTGCTTTCTGCTTGACTGTTTGCTCGTACCCAAACGCTCGTCGTTCCTTCGAATTTTCTTCTGCCAGCTAAATACTATCAATCTGTAGTCGTCATCGACGAGGGCTCTAGATAGAATCCCATGAGAGAATCTAAACAGAAAAATCAAAACGCGAGCATAACGATTGCCAGGAATACTTCTTCCAAACATCGACCTCTTCTCCCTGTTTTCCCTTCGAGGAACCATAGCTGGAATGTCAAACAGAGCGTCGGAGAATGCTTAAAGGGCTACATGGAACGACTGAGACTGAACAGAAAGGCATACCTAATCGACACTTGTTGCCAAAATGTGAAGGACCTGCTGCTCGAGTTTCAAGGATCTCCGGGGCCCTGTCGAGGGGTCAGGGGTCGTGACGGGTGATGAAAAAACCCAGGAACGGTTGGCGAGACTGCAGCTACGGCTGTTAACCTGAAACAATCGCCGGGGAAAACACCCGAGCAGGTCATGATCGAAACATAAGGTGCAAACTTGTCCTGGAGGCACGTTCTGCTGGCAACACGTGGGCCGACTTTGCTGGTGGCGTATTCAAGTGTCCTTACAGGATAGCTGGTGGTGTATTTTATTCGGATTGCCCTTTGCTGGTGGCCGTATTGTCCGTTAATCCCGCATTACACCCGTAATCGCGGGGGAAACCCAAATTATTATACGGACGTACCGGAGGTTAGGTGCCAGGCACCAGGCATCCTATTTTGCGGACCTGGACTTTCCCTGGAAGAGCCTAGAAAAATATTCGCTTTTCAAGTGGTCTCGATACTTGCGTCTAGTGTCTACCAGCTTAGACACTGGCCGCCTTAAAGCGTGTTTTAGCTACGCTTTTGTGCGTTAATTCGGTCGTATATTCCGGTCGAGGTTAAAGAGGTTTTGCAACACTTGGTAGTGAGAAATTATGCACCCTCGGCATATTCTGTCCAAAGAAATGAGGATTATTTTTTTTTCTTAATTACCGTCTTTATTGCCTGCTGCGAGCATAATTTCGAAAAAAGATAAAAACGTTTTCCGCGCTTTATATTTTACCTATATTCATCGGCAGAATTTTCCGGGAGAACTCAGCCCCTGAACGACGACTCATACCGTAATACCTCATGCGTAATACGCATAAATTTCTGAATATATATACACGGATTATAAAATTCTTTTATATCTCAATGTTTATATCAATTTGTCCATGTTTGAAAGCGTATCGTGTTGGACCTTGAGTTGATTCATCACGTTTTAATTTATGTACATATCTCATTCAGTTCCACTTAATACGATACGCATACTGTTCCAGTAGCTTCGCAATTGTAATGCCCACTAAAATTGATTCCACGGACGAATAAATTTCCAATAACGAACAGTAACGTTCTACCAGTGGAACATCTTCGTTTTTCACAGAAGAGTGGGCATTTAATTCCCTTACCTTCGACAAGCAGAAAATAATTCTTTCTCCTTTTTCGAAGCACGAATTGTCGAGGTGGAGAAAATATACTGGAACCAGTTGCAACATTAATAACCGATTACCCGGTTGAAAAAGGTATACCAAGAATAGTAACGTAATTGACCCCCGCGTTGAACCTCCAATCAAAATCGCAACGAAAGCCAATCCGGTGACCCCCTCTTCTACTTCCTTCTCTTCCTTTCTCTCTTAAAATCTCTTCCACAAAAAGCACACGTATACACCTCAGGAACGTTGCACACGCGACAAAGGGAGTCGGTTGACTTTCACAAAAAGGCAGCAACGAAGCGTCTTGTCGAGGCCTCGAAATCGGCCGCGCGCGCGTCGGGTGGCTTTAAACGCATTTTAATTCAATCGTTCGGCCGCGAGTCGCGGCAGGGTCACCGTACAGGGTCAATCGTATGCTAATTGCCAGCCAAAAGACGAGCTCGCGCGACTCGAAGCAGGAAGAGGAGGTTGGTCTGCGTGGAGGACGCGGTCGCGATCGAGGTGTAGCCGGTCGCGCGCGCGGAGGTCTTTGAACCTACGCCGTTGGCCCCGTAATGCACCGTTGTCGTTGAATTGTTCTGCATAAATTGATGATGAGCGAACGTGAGACGTGCGAATGCACGCACCGTGGGACGAAGACGAATCGTCCTGGAGAGGCTGCGAGCCCCCGGGGGCCACGCCTCCAGTCCACGTTAATTATCGCCGATTCGAGCGGCGAGGCTCGAACGCGAACCTCTGGATCGAACGGTCGATTTATAGCCGTGAACCGAGATCCGGAGACCTGGACGCCACTCTGTCTTAATAGTAATATTATATGCGAGTTCGCGTTCCGTTTTTATCGCGCCGCTTTCAGCGTCTCCATAGGGTTCTTCGTGGGGTACCAGGTGCCATTTTGCCGAAGTATCTTTCTTCCCCCTTTCTTATCTATTTCCCTATCATCTTCGTAGGATTTTAGAAATCTTCGTGTCTCTGGAATGTAATTCGTTAATATACGGATGATTATACAGGGAATTATTATTCGAGAAGATCGGTGACGGTACCAGGTGCCATTTTGCCAAGCTTCCACTTTCTTCCCTCTTTCTCCTATTTCTCTATCATCTTCATAGGATTTTAGAAACCTTCGCGTCTCTAGAACGCTTATATATTTGTTAATATAGGGTTTATATAGGGAATTATTATTCGAGATCGGTGACAGAGAGTATTTCTGTCAACGTGGAACAATGGCAACGTTACGAAAATTGTTGCAAGGAAAAACTTCGCACGTTCCACTCGTGAAAGTTGAACTGTACACCTCGATTTAAATTTCGAAGCGGTAAAAGATGGAAGTATGGAATATTAAGATCACAGGTAATCACCGATCCACGTATCTAATTCTAAACGCGTTAACTGGCACTTAACCGGCCCCGAGTTTCTGCGAGGAAAGGACGGCGGACATTACCGGCGGTCAATTAAAAATCTCGTATACGATGCAATAACCTCGACACGGTCGACGCGAGATAAAAACGGCCGGTACCCTCGAATGATATCGAAACAAGGTGGACGTGTAGTCGCGCGAGGCCGCTTATAACCACGCCGTTATCCACCTCCTCGATTTCCTTCTTCTTCCTTTTTTCACGCTTTTTCTTCTTCTTTTTCCAGCAAGTTTGTGGCTCTCTCGACATGTGCAGCACGATCACCTTCCGCGCGTCCTTGGTGGTACGTGCCCGAACACAAATCCTGCACCGAGTCCCGGAGGCTGGCCGTCACATGTTTTCGGGCCCTTACCTGTTCGCCTGTAATACCTGCGACACACATGGCGTGCACACCGTCGAATCCCCGAAGCGTGAGTACACGTTACGTTCCTGCACCTGCATTAATGAACCAGACGAGCATTAATAAAGCGCAGCGCCGGCCACTCGCACGTGGATCGCATATGCGTCCCCGTGACGATTTGCTCTGCCGCCAACCCAGCCAACTGCTTGCCTGCTTGCGAAACCGCAGCTTCGACGGGTCTCCTCCTTTTTTCTCCCCTTTGCCGCAGATTTACGATCAAACACGGTGTTTAGGTTTTTCTCCAACTGGGGTGCGAGAAGAGACGTTCGAAAAAAGGGCTGCTTAAATCGTTCCGAGCTTCCTCAGCTTCGAGATTTATCAGCGAGGAGACGTTCCTGGAAGCAAATTGCTAATTTTAGTAAAAATAAAAGATAGCGATTCTTCGTAGATTCGTAGTCACTCGTCGTGGCGAGAAGAAAAATATGAATATCTACACTGGGGACACTGTCCGAATGCTAAATTTCCGCGTTCGACAAAGAACCGTCGATAGGCTACAATGTCCCAATGACGAGTTCGCGAACAAAAGAATAATCTGTTCGCGGAACCTTGAGAATGCGAGAAAACCACGGTGAAAGATACGCGGGTATTCGTTCTCCGCGAGGAGGCCTGAAAATGGCGCGATTCTTGGACTCGCCTCGCGCGAGGAAGCGAATCGCGCGCGCCGATTTCTACGTTTCTTAACTAACGCTATCGCTTCTGCGAAAGTGCTTTCTAAAAAACGAGGAAACAAGCTGACCAGGATTCTCGATCTCGTTAGAGCCGCGGTATCTGCGCCCATAAATACGGTTTTACAATGTCTGGTACACTGGCGACGCTTCGATAGCCCTGCATCCTGCACGATTCATTTCGCCTATCGTCCGGCTCGAAACTTTCTACGAGGGACACAGGCGCTGCGTTTTCGCCATGAAGACGCATCGATCGATGATTCAGAGGCGAGTGCAACGCGTTCGCCAACCGGATCGTTGACTTGTTACTCATCGATCGTGGCAATTATCAATCAACACCATATTTCTTCCCTCGATCGTTCACCGTGGCAAAACGAGAAAGGAGAGGAAGCCAACGACTGAAGATCGATCGAAAGTTTCGCCGATGCAAATGAAATCGAATTACGTGTCCGGCTGGTGTAAGTGTGTTCGGGAGGCGCGAGTACGTGTATTCGAAAACCTGCACCTGTGTGTTCCACGAAACCCATGGACGACCACGAAGGACACGCACGCTGAAACCGGTACGAAGTTTACGCTCGTAGACACGTTCTCCGCGACGAAATTGCGGCGTCTGCGGTTCGAGGAAGCCCGCCGATTCCGAATGCATACATCGACCGAATGGTATTGACTCAGGAAATGAGGTCATCGTGTGTGATTTCATTGTGCCGCGATGGTGCATCGGTCGCTGATAGCGTGCGAAGACGTGAGCCATGCCTGGAGAACACCTTTTAAATTCCGCGTACGCGCCGTCGAACGTTGATACATTGTAGCACGTGTACCAGCCGGCGACGTGCTAGTATTGGCCTGCGAGCAAGTGTATTTTGCGATACAGCCTCTCCGTAGAATAAACCGGCTTGTTTCGAGTACACCGATTCGCCGTAAAAATCCGCTGGATTAGGCTTACGTTGTTGGTATAATAATCGTATCGTGAGCCACGTTGTAGGCTGCTTTAAACGTGCTCGGTAAGAGATTTTTATTAGACAGGCTTTAAAACCGAGGTCTCTCAGTTGTTCTGCATTACGACTGCCGAGGTTAAATATTTTTCACGCGAATAATAAGCGAGATGTTGGAATAAGAATATTTAATTATACGTATATGAGAGTGTGGCTATGAAAATGACTCGAGTCGCACGTTTTATTTCGAGGTTACAAAAGTCTCGCACTTGGAATCACGAAAGAATTCATTTTTATTTAACCACGAATTTGTGGAATTTTTCCTCCATCTTCCAATTCGATTCACAAGTCGATACCGAGATGTAGATGGAGGTTTAAATGGCCACGCGAATGAAAATAAACCATAATGAAATATTAGGTGATTTAATCACGAAAGAGTTAATTTATATTTAATCACGAATCTCTCGAATTTTTCGTCAATTTTTCAATTCGGTTCACAAGTCGATACCGAGATGTAGATGGAGGTTTAAATGGCCACGCGAGTGGAAATAAACTGTAACGAAATATTACGCGATTTAATCGACGAGGTATTCAAAGTCTCGCACTTAGAACCATAAAAGAATTCATTTTTATTTAACCACGAATTTGTGGAATTTTTCGTCCATCTTCTAATTCGATTCACAAGTCGATACCGAGATGTAGATGCAGGTTTAAATGGCCACGCGAATGAAAATAGACCATAATGAAATATTAGGTGATTTAATCACGAAAGAGTTAATTTATATTTAATCACGAATCTCTCGAATTTTTCGTCAATTTTTCAATTCGGTTCACAAGTCGATACCGAGATGTAGATGGATGTTTAAATGGCCACACGAATGAAAATAAACCATAATGAAATATTAGTTGATTTAATCACGAAACAGTTAATTTATATTTAATCACGAATCTCTCGACTTTTTCGTCAATTTTTCAATTCGGTTCACAAATCGATACCGAGATGTGATGGTTCCAATGGCCACGCGATTTAATCGACGAGGTATATTTTATCGATTTCTTTGCTAGAATTCCAGCCGAATTCGACAGATCGATAAAAGCACTGAACCTCGGGGTAGCACCCTTCGTCGAGCAGCGCGTTGCACCCTCCGCAAGGATCACGGACGAGCATCCGCTCTCGTGAAACTCCCTGGAACGCGTCTTATTCGCTTCTCATCAGAGAACTCGCGTGCACGGCAATTACGCGGTATCCAGGGAGGATTTACGGCCGCGCGAATCGGCCTTTACGAGAATAATAAAATCAGTCCCATCATAATTCAACCGCGCGCGTCTCTATTCGATCTATCAGACCTCCTCTCGTAGATCGATATTTCGCCGCGAGATATCCCACGGTGCGAGGCGTCCCCGATACTTGTCACTCGAGCGCCGCCATTTTATCCACCTTCAACCCACTAAAGGTCCCCTCGTGGTATCGCTTTCAAGCTCGCTCGCTCGCGTTATCGAGCGTGCTCTCGGTGCTAATATTGGCCGAATATCTTAATAGCCGGCACCAGCGAGAGGTTCAGGGCTGCTCTCTCTGTATTCGGACCCCGGCCCGACCGGAATACCCTCGTAAGCGCGTAATTTATAAACCGCGAATGCTAGGTTCGACGGAGCTGCACTCGGGATGCGCGTTCCTGGGTACTGTTAGGGATTCGCAACGAGAGAGGCCTGTTTGTAGAAACTCTGCTTAATGTAGACATTGTTTGAGACTCGCGCTCCGCGATGCAACCGAGGGTGCTCAACCTTCCACTCGAGATCTCGAGGATCGGCGATGGTCTCGGGGGTTAGTCGATACGAAGAGAAATTAAAATTTGCTTGCATACTTTTCGTACAGAGGATTGTCAACTATTACTTTTGGTATTGAAAAAATACTTGGGGGAACCTAAATAAATTACAAAATTTTGAAGAAGGATGGAATTCCTTATTTGGCTGCATACTTTTCGTACAGAGGATTGTCAACTATTACTTTTGGTATTGAAAATATGCTTGGAAGAGCCTAAATAAATTATAAAATTTTGAGGAAGCGTGGAATTCCATAACTCTGAACAGTTATTGGGTGAAAATCAACAGTCGCCAATATTCTTATAGAGAAAGTGCGCAATCAGAATTGCTATTTTAATTCCTCACTAGACTAAAGATTGGAAAATTTGTATTCCTCGCATAAAATCAAAATTCGGTTTGAGAGCTTTGAGGAATATGTCTATGAGCTTTCGGAACGCTGGAATTTCCTTCGAACCGTTTCGAGCAAAGGGGAATACCATCGAAGAGGAGTAGTCGCGAGAAAAATGGTAGGATTCACCGGAAATTAGGTAGAACGTGGGTCGGATTCGGGCGGATTGGAAACGAGACTGGGAGAAAGTACAGAGGACAAGTTCCCTGGGTTTTGTCTCTCCCACGTATGGCTTATGCGCATCCCGAGTACGTAACCCACAATTCATCGATTCACCGGTTTCGTAACGATGCCGGATTGTTTTCACCTCGTCCGCGGTGACGTGGTATACCCGTGGGGAACCTAATGAGATGTAAAGTCGTTAAAATTAACAGTTTGAGTCTGGAGTCTTTGGATTCCTGCAAGATGTCCATCATACATCTTCGAGCTTTACAGCTCGCGCGACTCGACCTAATCCCTACGAGGACGTTGGCCAACCGCTTAAAAATGGACGGGAAATATTCCACGTTTGGTTGCATGATTGTAATTCTGCCCGCGGATGCTTATAATTGATTAATCGTCCGGCGTGCGTCGCATTAATTATCAATTATCAGCGAAATCATCGCTCATTCGCCGTTCCGCTGTGTCAAAACGATACAAAAGCACGGTAACATTGAAAGTTACTTAGAGATCACACGGATCTTGCGTCACGATCTTTATCCGTCCTTATAAGCGTCCAGAGCGAAGCGGAGGTCGGCGTGAGCACCTCTGATTCCGCGCTGAATCGAGCGAGACCGTGCACGCGGGTGGGCCCAATGGGCCACGAGTCCCACGCGGGTCCGCGTTCTCGCACCACACACGCACCGGCATTAACACCTGACCTTACGCTATCTACGGAGTGTAGATTCATTATCGGGCATAAATTACGCCGGAAAAACCTCGGGGGAACTCGATACGCTGCCAGCTCTCGGTTTCGCGTTTTATTGGGCGTCCGACTTCTTGTTCAGCCTGCCGAGCACTCGCTATTAGACGCCACTCGAAACCCCGAGTCGGCCATCTTTTTTTCTTTTTCCCCCTACCGTAGAAAATGTTTATTGTTATAAGAAAGCCTGGAAAAATCGCTGCAAGAGGATACTTTGTATAATGGGCCTATAAAAGGTGAAGGTTTTGCAGTAAAGGATATAATTCTACCCTTCACAGGTCTTATTTTTCTTATTCCATTTCTCACCGTGCTCGTTAAAATATTTTCACGAGGATCAGCCTCGTGCAGTACACCTTCGTTCGAAGGAAATATTCGTTAGAAACGTGGATCCTAGTTTTATTAAATAAATGAATAATTAGAGATTAGGTTGGATTAGATAGATTTATCGACTGCACCGTTGCACTGTCAAACCAGTGAAAATGACAGTTCGTTTTCTCGCTTTACGAAGACGGTATATTTAGCTACTTCCAACGAAATTAACATTGACTTTTACTCGCAGAAAAACGTTTCTATATATACCTATTTATGCTCATCAGCAGACATTAATTACGGTTATCTACTCGTACGAAACATTCCAGTTAACCTATGAAATCCAGAAGGAATTTATACTTTCACCACCTGTGTGAATCTTCGTCGAAAAGAAGATAGCAAGATTTACCACTACATTTACCACCAATCTACACCAGGAATATCGTACCCTGGGTTACAAAATAATTTCTAATTAACTCTATGCCGTTTGGTGGCATCACGTTGGTGTCATACGAAAACTATCGAGCAAATGCCGATGACACCACGTTGGTATCTTGCGCAAAACTATCGCGCAAATGTCGCTTAGAAACAGGTTTAACTATATATCCTCAAAATTCGGAGAAAATAGGGAGACATAGGGTTGAGAACTCGTGAGAACTGACGATGAGATTAGGAAAACTTGAGGATTTACGATCTCTCGAGGACCTGGAAAAATCGCCCTCGGTAACAAGCGAAATGATCTGAGTCAGTCCTATCGGTGCCAAACAAAAGAATCTCGATTAGACGTGTGAACGACATAGTGTTAACCTTTTGCACTCTAGAGGCGCCTCTCAGTCACCATTTAAACAGATTCTAAAGATGGACGTTAATTAATATATTAAATTTACAATTATCCAACGATGCGTGGAATATCGAGGCAAAATAATTCTACGTCTTAATTTGCATACGATTTAAAAATATCGTCGACTATGTGGCAGAAAGTCTTCGAACTACTATTTTTCTGGAATGAAAAAATCACCGAATGCAAAGGGTTTAATATTTCCCAAAATTTCGTTCATCTATATTTTACCATATTTCGTCGTACTCATTTCCCCCCATAAACGAGCGAAATTTGCACGAAGAAATGTAAGCAAGACGATTAATCTTCCCCCATATTATCGACGATAGTGAAACCTAAAGTGGGGCAATTAGCTCACCTCACCCTACCGATGAATAAAATCTCGGGACGACTTTACAGCCCCGCGGAGGACAGTGAAAGAAGCGCACCACGCGAATAAATGTAAGCTTCGATCGGTGGTGGTCGTGAAAACAAGGAAATCATGCGAGCCACTAAACAATCGGACATATCACGCGGAGGGGTCTTTAATGTCAGCCGGAAAGGAACAACTTAATCTCGGAGAAGATATCGCCGAGCTGATCCTCCCCCGTGGCCGCCGATCACGATCGTTTTCACGATCCTCCTGCTTGCCTTTCTTCGATCACCGGAGAAAAGAGATCGCGCCGTTTCCAGAATTCCAGCCGGTGATCGAAATTCCACCGTAAAGGAGAATGATCTCGCCTTGTAGAGGCGAACCGATCGTCGTTCGAAGCTGGACGGCGCCCATCCAGAGCAATAAAACCGACGCGGTATAAACACCCACGCTCTGCGCGGACCACGCCATCTCTTTTCCACCTAGAGGTCACCGCCATGTGGATTTTCGAGGAAAGCCTCGAATTACCGGGATTTCCAATGTTTGGGCCTAGGCTACGTGCCACACGTGCGATTTTCCTCCACGACTCGCCCCCTTCGTGGCCAAAGTGACAGCAGGCTTGACGAGCTTTCCTTCGCTTTCCGTGACGTTGTAGAAAACGAGTTAATAGTATGGGACAGATCGACGGGAGATTCGAGTGATAAACTAACGCACGATTATCGAAGGTGGTAAATTACTCGGAGCAGTAGGTAATCGAATCCCTGGGAAATTTATAGAAATCGTATTTTATACGGTAACATCAATGTCACCGAATGTTATATATCTATATAAATTGAATGAGTCAAGGGACCCCGTCATCGTCGATAATCAAGGATTAACCCCGTTCCCCTTTTTACGATTCCAAAATCGTAAATGCCCGTGCAGCAACCTGTTATATCTTATTCACCACGGAGTTCTAAATGTCCACCGATCGTGATTTATCAACTCGATCGATTAATACACGGAATCTCCGTGGTCTATTATGCAACCTCGAGCAAGTACCGAGGTTTATTAACCCTTTGATTACGACAGACTTTGAAATGCACCAGTTGTACCATAGGGTACGAATTCATTTGCGATGTACAGCGAGAACGGTGAAACTTTTCGTTAGGTATTCTAAGAAATTATTATATATTCAAATAATAATCAGAACACTATATTTTACTACGTTAAAACAATATTATTTATTTCTTTGTATTCTGTATTAAATTGTTACTATACATGTAGGGATATGTTCTGATTGGCAATATACGGAATAAAAGGATGTTGTTTAATTTCAATATATATTTTATTTACGAGCTAAGAGACCTAAGAGTAAAGTTACAAGCTGAAAGATTATATTAACTAGGCTATCCACACTCGCACTCTTCGAACTATCACCGACTCGACTCTCAAACTATTCCTACATACATGCTTAAAATTTAACAGCGAAGCAAAGAACTTTCGAACGCCTTTAGGCGCCTACAGTATCATAAACGCAAGTTTTCTAAGGCCTTTAGGCACCCTCAGTGATCAAAGGGTTAACTTGACCGACAACGAAGGCGTTCGACGAGAATCGATCAATTGGCCTGTCGACGCCTATGGAGGCTAGCTTTTCTCGTTACGCGAAAAGCAAACTTCTGTCATCGACGGAACGATTTTTCATCTCGAAACCTCGCGCCGAGAAAATACTCCGACTCGCTCGGTCAAAGCTTCCTCTCTGGTAAAAAATGGTTTTTCGTTCCTGGAACAGCTCGTTCCTCGCGTCGCGTTTCGGTCGCGGGTCACAGCCTTTCGTAAAATCTTGCGAGCAGTAAATCCTCGCGTGTAAATCACCTGTCGGACGTTAAGAGGGAGACGAAGCGGTGGTGCAAGAAGAAGAAAAGAAGGGACGATGGCCGGCGAGGATGAAGCCGGTGAAATCGTAGGTGCGTGACGACTCGGCCAAAGGCGAGGACGCGCGTTTCGAAAGTTGTGCCGTGGCGAAAATCGCACCTTGTGCCAGGGGCCCGTATGGCGAACACTCGTTGCACCGCGACGCACCTCGGAAAATGGACAGTTTTCCCAGGGAGCCTTGGAATTACACGTAAATCCCATTATTCTGCCACGTATCTGGAGAACACATGGTCCCGGTACGTTGCTTCGGACCATAAAACCCCGGGGCCCGAAATTTCACGTGCCCCTGGCCCGACTTCTGTTCCATGGTCGCTAAATGCTTCCATCTTTGACAGTACTGGGCGTTTTCCAGAAAATTCTCTTTACTGGCATTCCTAATATTCAAACGACCCTGAAATTATTTTGTAGCCTTCACAGAATTTTTTAACTATGAACGGGATGAGATAATTTTGTAATACGAAAGCAGTGGCGGACTGCATTGGAAAGAGGAAGTTCTCCAATATGAGAAAAGTGAAATACATTGTACATAAATTTCTACTGTGTTTTAAAATTACTAAAGAGACATTGAAAATCTCTGATATATTGTCCGATATTTAAGCGAGTCCACTCAAATTTAACACTAAACGTACCGGTACTTTACATACACCAATTATTGCCATAAGAGGTCAAATGAGCCCTCGTGATACGTAAAGTACGCAAAGAATTTTTCTCGATAAAAATTAAGTTAGGGAAAAACGGAAAGCGAGAAATTAAGTAATCAGATAATATAAGAATTTGCAAAAAGTCAGATGAGCGGGAAAAATAATAATGAATGTATGATTTATAGAGTAAATTTTGAAAGGGGTCATTCGACATCGCTTGGTACGTTTAGTGTTAAGTGAGCTGACAGTTCGTACAAAAGGTGCGTGGGTAACTCTGAAGATCGAAAGAAACTCGACAATTATCCAGAAGCATGATCGACATCGAGGTTATTGGGTAGCACCCAGGGTGCTCCAAATCCGAACGACCTGGCAGTGGTTGAAAAATATTAATTACCGGAGAGCAAAGGAAATTCACCAACATCTACAAGACTACCATTTACTTCTTACGAGAAAAGTGAAATACATAGTAGATAAATTTCTATTATACTATTACGGATCGCGTTTACAATTCCTGTTTTACTAGTTCGATCGCTAGATTGGCGAAGATTTCCAATGAATACGTCGTTGAATAGATTTAACTCTATTGAAAGATTGACAGCTCTACTCTCTGAACTTCGGTGGAAGGCATCCTCTTTTATAATGAACAGCCAATTGTTATTTTGTCCAAACATTCTGGAAGGTGCTGGATTACTCTTTTCTGAAGTTACCATCCACTATTCTTACTTAGCCGAATACCGAGTAGATATGAAAATCTCGTAACAATATTTTGAAACTACTAAAGGGACATTAAAATCTCTGACATATTGTCCGATGTTAAAGCGAGTCTACTCAAACTTAAGTGAACCGACACCCCGTACAAAATGTGCGTGGGTAATTCTGAAGAAAATTATCCATAAGAATGATCGACATCGAGGTTGCTGGGTAGCACTCAGGGTGCCCCGAATCCGAACGACCTGGCAGTGGTAAGCAGAAGCCGATTGTCGATGAGGCTCCACGACTCGACACCTTCCCGGCTTTTTGCATAAATTTGCGTTTGACGTGGGCGCCAATTAACATAGGGAATAACGCGCGAGTTTTACGAGCTCCCACGACTCTCTTCACCTTTTGAATCTCGATGAAAGCCGCCGATCGGGCCCGTGTCGTGCTGTTTCCTCGCTGGCCAACGGCTTGACGAAAATAGGGCCTGGCATCGGCCAGGTAACCGCGTCCAAGTGTGGATCACCTCGATTACCAGCCGCGATTTAATGGAGCGGATCGATTAACTTTACGATCCGCCGCGGAATCAAGACGTTCCCGGGACCCACGAGGATTCCCCGCTAACGTCCGCGCTGAATTAATGCGCCCAAAGATCCGGCCTGTCGATAACGCGGAACATGTCCCGATCCTGGGACCCGCGGTGATTTCTTTCGGCGCACCCTGGTGATGACCACCTTTCGTCGATAGCACGTGGGTCGATGGATCGGTCCTGTGAAGAATTCGGTGCAGGGAGGCTCGGAAGCGATGGAATTTTTGGCACGTAAAGCGTTCGAAAGTTATGGCATTTCGGGGATGATAGAGTCACCTGGAAATGATGCTTCCTTTTGAAAACGAGAAAAGCGTGAAAGTAACGAGGCTTTATAGGTAGCAGACCTCGAAGAATATTGGGGTACCAGGGCTGACAGAGTCTTGGCAGTGTATAGGGCTCGAAAAACGGTGGGATTTTAACTGCGAAAAGGTTCGTGACTCGGGTGCACTCGCGTGTTTACGACTGCGCGGTTTGCAGTAAAATTTGGGATCAGGTATCTCGATGAAAGTTTCGGGTCAGGGGTCGAATGCTTCACGAAACGAAGCTTCGAGAATAACCATACGTCGATCGGATATACTTATCGAATAGACCGCACGAGCTCTCCGTTAATCGTGCACCTTGCGTTGTCAAAGTTCACATGGAGCAGGAAGTACGTTTCCACGATTCACCATCGATATTCCCATGCAATACCATCGCGATGTTATTGCGTCGGAGAACGCTATGGGAATCGTGGTTGTACATCTAGGGCAGGTGATTCGAATCGATTTTCTCGAACACACGGTTGCGTGAGTACGCTTGCGGTATTTTTGTCAGCAGGTGTCACATCGGGCTGCGCGGCAATTTGTTACAACTTGTCAGCTTGTTGTGAACGAAAATTATGTAACTATGGAAAAAGTCCCGATGCAACATTCCCTTGACGCGTGTTTCTTTACGTGACGTTAAGTATCTCGGAACTGGGACACTGGGAAAGAGAAAGGGGACCAACGAAGAGGGAAGATTCGAAAAGTTTCAAATTAAGAATAATTCTTTATGCTTTTCGCGAACTCTCGCTGCGATCGTGGAACCGGGCAGGTATGGACTAATTAGCGGCCGTGAAATCAGTCAGAGACGATGTGGTCGATCTTGGCTCCCCTGTGCAAGCGACTGCGGTCACAGTTGTTAGTCCTTAACCACTCTGACCGCCGCTCCACCAGGGACGCTTTCAGTGATCGAACTTGTCCTACCGCTTTCTTTCTTTTAACCAAAAAATTCTACGCCTTTGGACCTTCTTCGCGTCATAATTCCATGTGCCTAAAATTTTATTTATTTCGAATATTCGTTATTTTGGAGAAAACGTCAACTCTGTTTGAAAATCACTGAAACGTGTCGTGTTAGCAAATACTGCTCCATCGATCGTCCCTTTGCAAGAGGGAGCTTCTTTACCTGTTACATAGACTCTCCTCGGCTAACCTTCCTCCCCTTTAACCAAAAAATTCTATCAATTTGGACCTCCTTCGCGTCACAATTCCATTTACCTAAATTATAGTTATTATTATAACTATATAACAGTTATTTTGGAAAGAACGTTAACTCTGTTTAAAAGTCATTGAAACGTGTTCTGTTAGTAAACATCGTTTTATCTATTGTCCCTTCGCAAGAAGGAGACTCTTTACCTGTTACATAGACTCTCCTCGGCTAACCTTCCACCCGTTCAACCAAAAAATTCTACCAATTTGGACCTCCTTCGCGTCACACTTTCATCTACCTAAATTATAGTTATTGTCATAACTATGTAATAGTTATTTCGGAAAGCGTGAACTCTGTTTAAAAATCATAGAAACATACCGTGCTAGGTTATTGAATCTTCTAGACAGCAGCAAACACGGCTCCATCGATCGTCCCTTCGCAAGAGCGTGTCCCTTTACCTGTCACATAGACTCTCCTCGACTAACCATTCTTAGACGAACATGTGTACCAATGTAGGAAACATTCCACGAAGGACCGACGACCTTTCAACCCTCGCTGCGAGCCTTTCGGCTAATTCAATTCCCGCGAGGTGCCCACCTTGCATCCATCCCTGAAACCGCGAAGAAACGTCCGGAGCCAGAGGGTACCGTAAACTCTAATCCCCGGGGACGTTGACTGATTTACGCCGGCGACACATTCCCGGCGCATGCACCGTGCGCCGTGGCGAGGAATGAAAAAAGGCTTACTCGCGCCCTTCGCCGGGGCCCGAGGAGGCGCGAAGAGGCCCCGCGGCCGAGAGAGTGGTCTCCACGGCTCTGTGTTCACGCGCGCGAAGAAAAAAAGTAAGAGAAAAGAATGAAAAAGGCAAGGAAAAGAAATAAAAAAAAACAAGAAACGAAAAACGAGAGAAAAAATAAAAAAGCTCGTCCGTCCCCGTGTATCCGCGTTTAAAACGACGCCGAGCCGGAGGTGGAGCGTAACGTCAAGGAAGGAAGAGGCTGCGCCGATGGAAGGCAGAAAGTGTATATACAGGGAGGGTGAAAAAAAGGAAATCTCGCGGTAAATCACCCCGCTTTTGCCTGGTCGGTCTGCACGGAGACGGACAGACGGACTTAACGCGGACGTGTAACGGACGAACGAAACGTAACCGAGATCCAGCTTGTCGTTAAACGTCCACGAAGACGTCGAGGACGCGGCTGATGGTGGTGGTGGTTACGCGGGGCCGAAACCGCAGAACGAGAAGGGGTCTGGTTAATTTTTATTGGGCATAAATTTGCCAAAATATTTGAGCGTGACGTGGATGGCCCGTAACTCTCGAGAATGTCCCTTCTCCCTCTCCTCGTCCCGCCTCTCTCTCGCTGGACCATCCTTTCGTCCTTTCGGTGTCCCGATCGTTTCTTCTTCCTCTCGCGCTCCCTCGCCGTCTTCTGCCCCCTTGGTGCTTCTGTCTGGCGCACGCTACGGCCACCGCTAGCCTCCTTATATCTCCTCGGCTAGCCGATATATTAAACATCCTTCGATTCCTGGAATATCGCGTGGAATTCGCCGTGAACGTCCCCCTACCAGTTGTCACCTTCGACCCTACTTTCCGACCCCGAACGCCTCTCGTCCATCGTCGATGCCTCGCCTCTGACCCTCGGGGGGTGGCGTTCCACGTGTTCCAGACGAGAGAGCTCGTTCCGAGACACTCTCAAAGCGTCGCCGACAGCAGTTCCGGATAATTAAGTCGTATTTCGCGGTTTTATATCGATCGATCGCAATTAGGATCGAATCCCGCAGCGGATTTCTCGTTTTTCTCGCCGTTCTTCGCGCGGGGGTTAATTCGAAGGCGTTAGTCGATCGACCATTCGCGTTCGTTAGCCACACTTAGATAGTTTACGACTTCTTGGTCGAGGTTAATTGGAGACTGTTATTTCGCCGTGCTAATAAACGAAAATTCTCTTCTTTCTCGCTCCGCCCGTCTCGCTCCGAGGCTAGGCACTCTTTCGAAACTCGCGTGAGAGTTGGAAATCAGCCGAGATCGGAATCCCGTGCAATTCAACATCCCCCTGTCGCTTGGAACCCTGCGAACTCCGCAGAACCGGGATATACTCGTGAATCTTGGCTGGAATATTCGTCGGTTAAACGCGCAGCATCCCCAGTACCCACCCCCGTGACGTTCTCTCGGCACATCGCGGGATGGTAGGTGGTAAAATATGAAAATCAATAAACATAAAAATTAACACGCCCCTAACACCTATAATTTCAGCGTCGGGAACGTAACCGCGCCGTTAATACCAACATTATTACCGTGGCCAGCTCTGTGGCCGCATTATGGGTGGCCGGGCACTGTAATTTGGCAGCAGTATAACCCCCACCGGCTTTCCAAGCACGGCCGACGAGCGTGTCTCTTTCGTATGCTCGCTTCGAGTACATCGGTAACATACATACGACGACGATTCGTTCGTTCGCCTCGCGTTGTCGCGTGTGCGTGGATACGCGTGTAATAATGCCACGAGATACTTGCCGCGGATATTTATGCTCTTCGTGATTCTGCCCCCTTACGGCTGCCTTCGCGACGAATCTTCCAGCAAGCGGATTTCGGTGATGCATGAGTTGCAGAGGTGGTTGACAAGGGGGGATCACAAGGAGGTTGATTTTTACCCTCCCTTCCTTTTTAGAAAATTTTCTAGGAATTTCCATCACGAAATACTTAGACATCGAGCGGCTGTTGTCTTTAAATTCAATAACAGTAGTAAACGATACCGGAGGATTTTTTAAATTTTATATCCAAGGGAAAGGAATGTTATAGTTAAGAAATTAGGTTCAAAGAGGGTGGTTTGCTACTCTGGTTCACCCTTTCGCTACGGTGGCCGTCACTGCGGAGTCTCTTCTGTAGAACGAAGCGATGTTTTAAAACTGGAAACATTACTCGCGTGCAGTCCTTAACATTCGGAGCTAAGTCTTTTGAAAAAGAAGAAGAAGAAAAAGAAAGACCGATTTTCGCAATAGCGTTTGCAATTCTTTGCGAAGAGAGCTAAACGGAACGGGAGCACTTGTTTTAATTTTTGCCACAATTTTTGTGGTCGGTGACTACAGTCATCCGTAGTAGCGAAAGGGTTAATATCGAATTATTCTCGTCAAATTTCTTCATCGTTTGGAATACGAAGGAATACCGAAATAGCAAATAATTATTTTGTGGCACGAAAAAATTCTACAACCCCGAGGAATTCCTCTTTCCCCTTTCAACCTCGTGCTTCCTTCTCCCATAACTACCCTTTTCCAAGCAGCGTTCGCTCGCGCGTATAAACACTCGAAACGACTTTTCTGGGAGTCGACGCGCCCCCGTCTGCCAAATTACACGGTTAAACGTGCCTGATTTATGCGTGCATTTTACAGCCGCGATTCGCGCTGCCGTGAAGTACGACAAACAAGGCGCCGTGAACATCGCCGCGGTGACGTCAAAGAGACAACGAGCCTCGTTGCTGGCTACCTTCGAGACTTTACGGGCGGCCTTAATTGCGAGCATTATCATCCCTTGGAACGGTAACGGCGTCGCGAACGACCGTAGGTGTCTACGATCCGCTTCGACGGCCGCATAAACCGCGTCCTCCTTTTTCGAGGGTGCTAAACGCGAAAAAAATCGTTCGCACGTTGTAATTTCTGACCGGCAGCCTGGCCGTCTTTATTCCTCTTCCGTGAAAATCAATACGGCCGGCGGTGAAATTACGACTTCTCGAAAAACGCATGAAACTTTAAAAATGGCACCGAAATGTGCGCCACTGCGTCGAATGATCGCTGTCTACGTATAAGGAGAGGTTTTTAATCTCCCCTGCATTTTTTAGCATTTAAATCGCGTAAATCAGGTCACATGCCTATCCCCTAGCATCCTCGAGCATCCCTAATTAACCCCTTTCCGTGCCACCAAATTCGACGATATCCGGGCCCAAACGGTAGGCGTCAACGCGCGATAAATTTTTCTTTTTATAAATGTTATAAATATATTATATTTTATAATAAATGACAGTTTCAAAACTGTATTTCGTTAACAAACGATACTTCAATACTTTGATACTTTAGGCCGAGCTTCTGTTCCCGTGTCTGACTCGTGATATTCGTGTTTGGCCCAAAATCTTCATCACGAGTCAGACTCGTTAAAGAGCGGAAAGGGGTTAAAGATAAGATTCGAATTTTAAAACTGATGGGTCCTAGATGATCCTGGTTCACGCATATCGTGCGTGGAATTTAAGAAAAAGATTGAAAAGATGCGAATCAAGTGCCTACGTTCAAACTACCATTTACAGAGTCCAAAATTCTGATTACTCTTCGAGTACTCGAAAGAGCAAAGCGTCACGAGACGCCACGTTTAAGTACTTCCCCGAATTAATCCGGAATGGAGGAGAAAAACAGGGAGACACAGCCGCAGAAGAAAAAGAAGTAACCTCGGGTATCCTTAAGTATACTTAAGAAACCCCATCCCCGTGTGAGCGCGCGGAAAAAAGCCACCCCTGGAAACGACGTACACGAGCAGAAACGACGCAAAACGGTGCTTAATGTGGATTCGCAGTGGAACACCTACCGCCGCGTTGTCAGCGTTTCCGCGAAAGCCGGGTCCCGGCTCGTAAAGCGTATTTTATTAGTGAAACTGACGTCTGCAGGGTTAATCGGCAATGAAACGTCGCTATCGAGTCCTTTGTTCCCCGTGGCTGGTTGCTGGCCCGAATGGAAAATCTAAACGGGCCGTAAACTATACAAAGTACGTAACTGTTAGGGGCTGGCGGAATTAAGATAAGCGTCTCGTGACTCGGCCGTATCGGCGAGGCACTTTTTGGACGTAAATGCGGAGGAAACGGGGGAGCTTGGGGGCCCGCGATGGAGCCGGTGAAAAAGAACACAGCGCTCGGTTACGTAGAGAGGCCTTAGCTCGGCTCGTAAAATACGTATCGTTACAACCGACGTTCGCGTCGGGCCTTGTAAGCGGAACGGAGCTTGTCGTTTCGTACTTTCGAGCAACGACAACCGCGCGCGCGTGTTCCCTTCCCGACGTGCCCCGCGAGGGAGAAGGAACGAAGGGAATAAAGAAAGCCAGAAAGAGGGGAAAAGAGACGAATTCTTGCCGCGACTCGTAATAGCAAAAACGTTCTTCTCGTTGGTTAGCAGCCGGTGTGCCATTATCCTGCCATTTCATCATTTTATCTTCGTGCCCAATGGCCGGTCTGATGAGCCAATAAAGTCCGGGGATATGACCGGCCTGGCAAAAATGTCGCTCGGCTAACTCCACTGCCTTCCAGGCCACCGAATAATTCCCCAAGGAGAACCGCGGCTTTCGTTGTCTCGAATGCAACAGAGATAATCGGCGGTTCGAATGGCAGGCTAGAGTGCCTCGTAAGGGTACCTGTTTCCACGGGCTACTTTTCCGGTAGGACCGCGATTATGGGTCTTTAATGGACGATTGCAAGCACCGTGAATGGGAAATTACTTTGCTCGCCGATAGCTCTTTCGGAGATAGCGATGATTTATTCCTTACGCGGGTGGTATTTCTTTGGCTACGAGGGTGTTGAAAGTGCATGCGCCTGCGCATTCGCTACCACTGCCAATCTGGGCGTCTACCGCAATTTGTGATCTCTTGCTAACGTTTCTTTTCGCGGATAAAATTTCTCCGCCGTAAATTTTAAAGTCGGAGACTGGTCAGCGACGAGTACCGTTGTAGCAGCGTTACGGGAAATTAATTTCCAAGTTACGGAGTTACTTGGAATTGCTAACTACGCGGGTACCACTTTGCGAATATGAAACTGAATCACGAGGAACGAAATTTTTCATCACCCTCGCTATCGATGAAGCGGTTAGAAAGGGGATAGACATTCCGCCATCCCTAAAATTAGCTACGAGACGAAAGAATCCAATTAACCCCGGTAACCCTGCTTATACACGCTACGAACCCCGAGCTCGGCTAAGAAACATGCACCTGAAAATCAGACGGTCACGGAAACCCATTGAGAACAATGTAACAGGTCTGCGCCGAGATGCCCGTAGCCTAACCGTGCCTAGCGCTCATCAAAGAGCTGCAGCAAAGTGTACCGTGGCAACCGGGCCGACTGCTCGGGATCGGCCGGATAATATATACGTATTACGTATACAATGTGCAGTATCTTATCAACTAATCGAGCAGGAACGGAGAGAGGCGCGTCGAAGAGGAGGAGGAAGAGGGAGAGCGGCGGGAATCTGCTGTTGGTCCTCGCGGGACCGCATCGAAGTTACCGTTGCGATCGCATTAAAACGAACGTGCACCAGGGTGAGATGTATGTACGACCCGACGATCCTGCCGCCGCGGGCACCGTTGATCTACATCGGTAGTGATCTACCGATCTTGTGTATAACTCGCGCGCGAATCGTGATCAGCCTTTGGGCATCAGAAGTGCAATCGTCCGGAATGGCCGTGGCCGGTGCTCGTTCCACGGCCAGAATATACCGTTTTCTCCGTGTACCGCGGCCCATCCGTTCTATTCCGCGGATGGAAACCGAGGAGGAGATCCACGATCCATATTCCCACAGAATCGAGCTCGCCTGATCGGGCCGAACGCGATCGTTGCCACCGAACGATTGCTTTTTCCACTCGATCGATCGCCCCGTCTTCGAGGATTCCCTGGTCGAGATAGGTTAGAGTAAAGGAGCTCCTGCGAACTGGTCGGTTTAGCAACGATGAGGTGCTAAGTAGCGTGATTTCCGCGGGATTACTATCATCAGGGAACGTCGATGCGTGTAGGGTGCACGGGGGTAATCGCTTTCGAGGGTAATTTCCGAACGTCGAGGTGCGTTCGATAGGATCGTTGACGTCTCGAGTCAGAGGTAACGCGCATACCGTGGGTACCCCGAAGAACGCGTTATCTTTTCACTCCTCTTCATCCCCGTCCTGCGATAATCTCGTATTTCGCAATTTTAAAGCCTACTTCCACCTCGATCACTCCGACGTGGCATTTAACAAAATCCACCCCACAAAGGAACGCATTTAGAGTCCTCTTCAGACTCCTCGTGTTCCCATCCTCCCGAGCCCGCATCCTAGCGCGTGTTCCTTCAAGGTTAGTCGACGCTTCGGAGTGACTTAACGACCCTATCGATCGATCGACCGATCGCGGCGTTCTCCGTGACCGGTTGACGTTTGACAAATCGTCGAGGGAAGTGGCGCCATCGGGGACTAGGGGGTATACCGAAAAATAAGCCCCCTCGGGGGACAATTAACCGCGTCCTCGGTCACGAGCTTTTCCGTGGCGCAACGCGTCGGTGGCTGGGAGCGTCTTCCTCGCGGAGGAGGAAGCGGAGGTGATGAGAGAACCGGGTGGAAGAGTGGAAAAAAAGGAGGGAACGGCCGATGGTAACAAATGACACGCATCAATAAGGAATTAGCATGCTTGCCGGCGGACCGGCAGGCCATGGAACATCCGTTCGCTCGTTTGTGGGAAGCTCGCCACTCTCGAGCCATCCACGAATCAGCGTGTGATTGTTCGAAACAAATGGCCGGGTACCCGATCTCGGCGTACTAACGAGAATACGGGCGAGAATTCAAGGACGACGGTCCTGGCCAGCCTGGAACGACGCCCATTTGCGACCCAGTTTCTAAGCAGACGCGACGAATTAATTTGGTCCGTGGTCGACGACTACTCCGGTTGAGTAATCACTACCAGGCCAGGTGTTGACCGTTCGTTTTTGCACGGCAATTTTTTAAAGCGGTGCCCCTGCCAGGCGCGTATACTTTCGCCTTCTACCACCGATCGATTAAATTGAATTCCGCCGCCGGTGCGACTTTAATTTTAACTCGTCGCCCTGTTCCATCCTCTTTATTACGAAGCTGGGAAATTATACACCCGTCCGTGGCCGCGTCATTAATCAACGGAGCATCCCGAGACGGCACAAGTGCCACGGAAACAGTTGTTCGAAGCAGACACGGCGTCTGGAAGAAAGACGACACCTAGAGACTGAAACACAGCGACGGAGAGCAGACAGAGAGAGAGAGAGAGAGAGAGAGCTCGTTTCCAGAAGCGAGTGTATAAAATAACGCTATGTCATTTTAAAGTAGAATCTTCGAGACACGTCCCGCGGTCTGGCCACAATGGCCGGCCAAAAGGAGATCCGAGAGCGACACTAGAAAATTACTTGTCTGCCCTTGAATAGTCGCATTCTTCGCGTTCTTCCCTCGTCCCGTCCTTCCTCCTCCTCTCCGTCCAACTGGCGTCTATGACACTACTGGCCCAACCCGTTGCACGGCCATCGATGTGATTTTTACCATCCTCTTTCTCTGCCTTTTTTATCTTATTACCTCTATTCAATGGGAGCCCCATTAAGGCGTCGGTAACGCGGCATTAATTCCCGCGGGACCACCATCGTGACCGGGGAAGAGCTATAGTACAAGGTGGTAATCTCCTTCGTCGTGAATGCCTCGCCATGGATAATCAAACGTCGCTGGATTCTGGCTCGTGCCCACGCCTCGACGAATTCGACTCCCGACCCGTGCCAGCCTGTCCACTTTCGACGGTCTGTCTTTCTCAATGGCGCTTGGATTTAATGAAGCGATACGCCAGCGACACGGAAGCTTCGCGCGCGATGGCTCCTGGATGATGAAACGTTCTCGGTGTTACTCGGATCAACGAAATAAGAAGATTCGTGATAAACCCGTGGCGCGTTATTATTAAACGTCTCGTCTCGGGACCCGAATCATTTCGAATTTCGAGTCGTTCCAGCGGGAAATTTGAACTTTCGAAATTGAACGTAACGCGTTTCTCCAAACGAGTTGTTTCTTTATTCTTATTTCTGGTGGATCTCAACGTGGAATGAAGGATACCGGGAAGATCGTATCGCCGGGTGTTACATCGCGTAGCCTAATTAAAAGGCCGCCATAAGTCATCGACCTTTTCAACGCTTTTGCTACCCTGACCCAAGAAGTCACACTTGGCGATTTCCTTCGCGACGCTGCCCACTCGATATGAAGAGGCCGCCTCGAGTGTCTTCCACGGACATTAGTCCTCCCCCAGTGCATGTAAATTGTGCATGTGCATCGCACGCCACTCGAGGGCTCGTCTTACGGAAGGTTGGCCGAGGCGAGTTTGCCCGCGAGGTGCAAAACAATTCATTACCGCGTGACCTCTGACCCGAGAGCGCGAGCCGCTCATTATGGTACACTTTGATGATCCCGAGGAGGATGTCCCATTCCCCTGGACAAGGCAGTCGCTCGTGCTAGAGTTCGAAAAGAACCTCGATGCAGTGAGAAATCCGCTGCGAATTTACCATCGATTCCTATCTGTATTCTAAAATCGATCAGGAAGAGCCTAATTATCTTCCGAAATTTATTCCGCGAGATTCAGTTGCGTCCAAGTGTCCTTTCGACGATCCGCGAGGAATCAGTACGGCAGAAAGAACGAGAAGCCTGTTTTCCCAGCGGAGCGCTTGTCAACCAGGCATTGAAGTCACCGAAAGAGTGGAGCTCGGTTTCCACTCGCTCGCTCTTTCAACCAATTTACCGGGGCAACGGAAGTGTCGGTCGTTTAGCAACGCATCGAAGGCAGAAGACACAACAATGAACGACTCGGCAGAAGTTAATTATCGTGCGGGATGGCCGATAATTACTTGAAATAAATCACGCGACCAACGGAGCAGAGGCGGCTGCCGCATACGAAAAGTGGCTGCACGCCAGTACGTTCGATTCCTCGAAATATAATACACCGAGGAAGGTGGGAGGTCGTCTGATCCTGCTGTTTCTTACCTATATACAACGAGCGTGATAACGGTACCGACTCTTAAACGCCACGTTATTCCGTCAAATGAAATCCTCGTGACCCTTTGGCTCCTGCATTCTTTATCCTTCGTTCGGGCTTCCCTTCTCTTCGCCGTTCTCCACCCACCTTCCTGCGTCGTGTCCTCCACCCCGACGCCTCGTTCTCTTTCTCCCTTTCTCTCCGCTGGCTGGTTCATCCAGTGGTGCCTTATAACATTACAATTGCTAATTCCCCCGTTGCGGTTGCTCTCGACCGCAGTAAAGTTCGGCCGTCGTAAAAGCGAGGGCGACTCTCCTCGCGCTGACACGAATGCACGTGATTACGCGCGCTTGTCACTGCTGGAACACCAGCCCCTGGTACCCTGTCCCCTTCTCGTCGTTACACTTTCCTCCCACGGCAACTGGCATCGCGGTTGCGAACACCGACGACTCGACGATTTTTCTTCCTCTCGAGGAAGAATCTTCTTCGAAAAATGTGGATTCCAAATCGAATATATCGTCCTCCATTTTGCCTCTCCGCACTGTCGATTAAATATTTCGCGAAATCGCGGTCGAGGTGTCTCGCGAATCTCGTAAGCGAGGCGAGAGAATCCCGATGGACCACACACGAGGGAAACAGGAGATTTCGTATCACTCGTGCCATGAATTCGCATTTATACAACTATCGGAACGAAGTTCTTATCACGGTACCAGCGAGCGCGAAATAAAACCGTCGGCAAAACGCACGATTCGAATTTAATTTGCCGGAGGTGGCATCAAGTCCGGAATTTCTTTCACGATTTAATTTCCAGACGTCTGCCTCATTATTCGGCACTGTTGTTTATGCGCAAGACCGAGCGGTGGCGCGCGCGCGCGCTCACGTCGACGCGCACCCACGTGCACATTATTTCATACGCCGGGGACACGTACGTTTCGGAGGACGCGCGGACGGGACTTTTAAACGAGCGTGCTCTTCCTGGTGCGCCGATAGTAGGTCAAGTTAATATGCCGCATTGTGATTTTTAATATCGTCCCGCTGTCGGTCGTACCCTCCGCCTTCCCGCCCCCTTTCGCCTCCTCCACCTCCTGTTCCTCGTCCAATTCCGACTGGTACTCCTCCTCCGCAAAAAAGGAACGAAAGAATTCAAGTACCGGTGGAACGACTCGTTTCGTGGCGAGGTCCAGACGGCGAAAAAAGCATTGTTGGGATTACAATCGAGTCGCTTAATATAGAAACAAACGCCACTCGTTTTTACCCCCACCCCCGCTCTCACCTACTATCCTACGCTGCAATTCTTTCCACGAAAAGCTCCTCGACGCTTCGCATCCGTGGTACTTCGAAATTGCTCGTGATGCCATTCGTGCCATCCACTCGTGCTATATTCCATCGTCGATGGAACGCGTGGATCGGCGACGTACCATCGAGTTGATCGCAAGATGGCGACGATTTTCGAGGGAACGAACGAATCGGTGTGGTTATTATCGCCGCTACGTTCCATTTTTGATAAATGGGCAACGTGGTTCTTAACCGACGAGATATTCCGGTAAAAATCCGGAGATCTTTTGCAAGTGAAACCTCGAGACGCCCGGCTCTTCAGACTGTTCAAACACACTCGAAGTGGAGCCCGAGTCGAGGACGAGCGCGGTCGCAGACATGGAAACCGAGACACGGCTCTCTCAGCGGGGGAACTGATAAACTTGTGTTCTGAAAATTCAGTCCGTCGACGTTACGTTCTCCCGTGGTCGTGATCGAAACTTGACTTTTAATATTCCGAAAAAGAAGCACGCGTACAAGATGCGACGAGCTCCGAGTCTTCGAGGTAGGAAACGAACGGTTCCGGTTTCTATTTTCGTTCGGAAATTTTTGCACGATCTCGGAACCGACGTCGAAGATGCTTCCATGGCAAATGGACACATGATCGATCGTGATCGACCGAACGATCCCATCAGCGATTTCTCGAGCGATCCAGGTCGACCTGGAAGACACGTCGCATCCCGACAGGTACTTACGCTGAAGGAAGCTTATTAGACGGCACGGTTGCATAACCGGGGGCGTTTAAGTGGACCTATCAGACTCGACTGTTAACCCGGCAAGGCCCAACCGTGCCGTGGGGCCTGCTCGTGACCCAACCTGTCCGATCTACGGGGTCTCAGGCGATCTTCGCCGACCGTGCCATATTTCGCGCTGCAAGATCGCCGATCGTTAAACACTTCCGTGCTCTGTGTCTTGTCCGACGGCAGGGACGACTTTTTCTCGATGGTGCCCGGGATGCGATCCAACGTACACGAGCTACCGATTGCATCCTGGTCAAAGTTTCTCGTTTTGGTCGGATAAAACGGGATTTCTGGGATCCCCTGCTCCGATAACTTTCAACGGATGGATGATTTCGTTAGACGGATTATTATTCGTTCTCGTTCAATTTCACTCGCCGTGATTATCTATGCGTTAATACGCGTTCGAGCGAGGCTACCTCTAGATTGAAATCTTGCAATTTCCCGTATTTCGAATATCCGCCTCAGCCTCTCGCTCGAAAGGAATCATTCTAAATCTTCCCCGGTGAATTTATCGCTTCTAATCCGACCAGTGTTCCGGCGCGATACATTGTTTCCCATTGAATCTCATAAATCAGTACAGCTCCCGCGCGCGATTTATCAGCAGCAACCGACTCGTAGCCACGTAGCTGCCTCGAAACACACAATCACCGAGTCACGCTCAGGAGTCGTCGGAAGTGGGCTCCGCGATAAAGAAATTCCCTTTTAATTCAGCCCGGGGTCGTGGCACTGTCCGCTTATGCAAATCCGTATGATTAGGCTGGCTTGTTGTCCGGCGGCCTCTCAAACGCGCTTTATACCACTTCCAGAAGCTAATCCATATTCGTTATATATCGTTGGGGCCCAGGCCGCGTCCTCCGTGGAAACGGTAGCGCGGCTACGTGGGTGCAGCATTAGCGGCCCTGTCAGGTCAATGAATCATTAGAGGCACGGACAGGTCGCCAAGGCGCCTATCGACGACGTGAATAAATGTTGACCGCCATAATTCTCCGTCGCGAGTCGTGCAGCCGTACGCGGCCTGTCCAATCACTGGCACCGGTGTCGCCCTTGCGACCAGGCGCCTCGATTCATGCACTTTTCACGGCGTCCCGCGACGCGAATAAGTGGGACGTCCCCCGTACAAAGAGGCTGGATCGCATAAATCAACGATCACGACCCTGCCACGACGCCGGTGTTCGGCTTCTGGCAAAAATCCCTAGCCCGTGGGTTCGATTGTCGCGACTGCCTCGCGTTGCCCGCCATGTTCCCAGCCGCTTCTAGCGTCTCTTCTTGTTTTCTCTTCCGCCAGTGTGAGACGCGAAGTCGCACGTTCGGCACGCTCGTTTCCTGAATCTGCGTCCCGATTCGTCACGTGGCAGGATTCGATCGAAATTAGCGATTAGCTAGGAGAGTAGGGGAGACTTCGCGAGCTGCAAGCACCCAGTCCTTTCGGCCGTGTATCAATTTTCTGATAGTCGAGGCGTTATCGGTGATTTATCAGCCGGAAACGTCGCTAGCTTTGTTGGAGGTATCGAATCGAGGGTGACAAGTAATCGTGGATCGTGGGTGGAATAAATGGTATTGAGCGATGGCGATCGGGAGCGGAGATGGCGGTGGGGGTGGCTCGGGGACGGAAGAGCTAGGAAACCTGGTATCCAAGATGGCGTTCGTGGAAAGGGATGGAAAGTTCGTTTCGTGTACGAAGTGCATTCAGTTGGATCCACGGATAGTCGTGTACCTGCTTTCTCACCGTAATAAATTATTCCGTGATTGCTGTAATTGCATCAACCATGCGTTAAAGTCACCGTTCTTTTACGAACGACTAAGCAACCCTGTACTAATTGACGTATTCGTCAATTAGGGTAATATCGTACGTATGGCACTAGATGTTCCTTAAAACGCGACTATATCGCGATTTAATAAATATCGTCTGTCAATTCTGTAACAGATTATTCCACGATTCCGACTAACCGGCTTACACGCATTCCGAAATTACCATTTTTATAAGATTTCGCGAAGGTCTCTATCGGAACACGCCCACAAACGAGAAATCGATCATCGTCCATGCGACCCACGCGCGTCGTGTTCGGTGGTATGGGTGGAAAGCGTGAATAAATTGGCAAAACCTCGTGGAAATTAGCGTCGGAAGATGGCGTGGCGGAGAAGCGAGGCACGGCTAACGGAATTAAGAGGAATTCGCGCGTATGGGCGGACGCACAAGCCGCGTAATTGTCCGTGTTAACCCACTTGGGCGTCTCCGCACGCGCATCGAGAGCGCGCGCGCGCGCGACACACGCACGCTTCCGCGTGCACACAAGGGGACCAGTGGTGGTACGAACCAATCGTGTGCCGTCCTTTCGTCCTACGGTAACCGCGCCGCGAATATCCCGGAGAGGGGAATGGTGAACGTTGCTCGTTGGAGACCAACACGCTCCGGAGACCACGTGCACCAGCCTACCCGCAAAAATTCCCGCTTTTTGCCGAGAATTCCCCGGTTTATGGCGCCTTTCGATGAACCGGGTCATTGCGATCGGTCTACGATCAATTATTTTCAGGAAAAACAAAATATTTGTCGTAACTTAGCGGTACCTATTTGGGGGTAGTTGCATCGTTGATTTGTCACGAGATGAAAATAAATGGATCATTGACATCCGATATAAAATTATCGTAAATGACAAAATCGATTTAGGAAAAATTTCGTATATTCGTAGCCTTTCAGCTCTCGTGAAAGCAAGCCAACGAAGGAAAATGAACGAGCAGCTCATCAATGTTAAAACTCGTCGGAAAAATCTCATCCGGCGTTCCGATCACCGATCGATTATCGTTTCACGGGCCGGTGAACGTCCCGGCGATCGAGTAAATCACGTCGGATCGATCGAGCAACGATCTACGCGCGACTGGCACGGGGAAAAATTCGCCACGGTGTCTACTTATCGCGATGGTCTGCATTCGCGTCACGCAAGCCTGCGAAGTAACAGGTGTTCCCTCGCGACTATTCCCCCGGTTACGACACGCAGGGTGGCACCGGCCGTTGTTCCGTGAAAACTTTTCACTCGTTTGCTATTCACCGTGCTCGCGGTTTATCGATCGGCTCGATCGATCCGATCGATAGATTCCGCGGCGGTCGGCGTGGACAAACGGCGCGAAACTCGTGTCAACCTCGCGGTGAACGCGATCGACAGCAGGGAAAAATCTGTTCGGATAACCGCGGCATTCGATCGAGCTATCGGATAAATTATGAAGGTTGCGCCCTGTTCCGTGGCAGTCACACGAGCCGGAGGATCGTTATTCGATCGGCAATTAGCGGGCACGCGTTGATCGATGACTGTAACCCTGAGAATTCTCATTACCTCGATTCTTCTCACGTTCGCCACAGCGATCTTCGCGGGCGGCGATAATTAATCACATTACAATGGTCCGAAAAGCCGGGGCGTTTCTTGATCTGTCCGAACGGAGAGGATCCTAAGTTCCGCCCTGACAAATGGAAGGGAGTAAGGAAGGACGATGGTAGACGTATTCTATTTAATATTCAGTTTGCCTGGCGTTTCGTGCGCCGCAGAACCACCGGGGCGAATTAATCACGTCCAATCGACACTTCCGCGCGGATTTCACGGATCCAAGAGCCCGCGATCCACGCGATAGTAATCGCGTGGCCTATCCGAACTCCGATTCAGCGCCGGAGTGGTATACCGACCAATTAACCGCTCGTCGATTAATTACACCCGATGGACGATAATTCTTGCTCCATCTCTAACCCAACGATACATCGCGAAGCAGCCATAACTCCGTACCGAAAACCAGTCCCGCGTGCGCGTCGCAGGTGCAAAATCCTTGCCAATGGCATTGCACCGAAGGTCAAACAAGGAGCTGCACCAGCGAGACAACGGCAGCCCCTCCGGCTCCTCCGATCGGACGAGATATCGTACGAGATTACGAAAGCATTATCTTAATTGCCGGCCAGGAAGCTGCGCAGCTCCGAGTCGCAGAGGGCGCGAAGCGAACGGGGGGAGGGATCGAGCCGATAGATCGAACGTCCAGCGCGATTCGATCGATGACAAGATCAGGCACGAACAATCACCGTGACTCGCTTTAATTACCGACCGCATGGGCCATCGGCCATGGTCTCCCATAGAGAAGCGACGTGGCAGCGGCACGGACCACCGACCTGACAGTATGCCAACTATGCCACGGTTCGAGCTATGGCGATGCACGGGACGATGACGATGGCTCGTTAGCAGACGAAACGTCGCCCCAATCACACGATCGGTCCGGCGTGCACGATAATTAAAATCGGCCAGCCACGATTACCGCGCCTGCGCGTTGCGTAATTCCGTAAGGTGTCGCTAGTCGATCGCGAGGCTCTCGCGTTGGACGTCCGTGACGCTGCTGTTTCCGGGGACGAGCGATGGTTTAGGGTTTTTTCGTGTCCCTGTCCGACTGTCTAGGGTGGTTAATGGAGTGTGGACAGGATGTCAAGGGAGAATCTGATCGAATTGGATTATTGTTTGGGGAAATACTTCGCCGTGGCGTGGAAACGAGGATCTCGGTGACTCCCATGGGGTCGTTGTCACGGGATCGGAGGGTGGAGTCTGTTTGACTTTGATCAGACGGATACTTTCGTAGGAACCTTTTACCTAGGTAAATATACAAAGACGTCCGATTGTTCGGAGATATAAACGACGAGGTAGAGAAATTGATTAGAAAAGAATTGGAAACTCGGTGAGCAGGCATTATGGCGTTATTATAGCCCGACATTTGTCACTGGACAGTCTGTTAGGGAACATTTTTCTATTCTTACGAGAGGGTCCGAGCGAGGAACCCAGTTGGGTGGATAAATCAAAGGTTAATCGCTGGACTGTAGTCGGAACAGGAAGAAAGTTCGAGTGCCCGTGGCGCGAGAAATTAATGTTCGTGACACCTACACGAGGCCGGTGTCGTGGCACGATGTTCCGTGGCATTGTGACACTCTTAATCGATGTCTATCGAATGGTAAGGTCGTTAGAGGCTTGTTACACGGTCTACGTCTAAATCTTGCCCGGGACAGTGAAAATCGGACCGTAGAGCCGGCCGATGGTTAATTAATTCGAGATACCACGATTCCTTTTTTCCCTCCCCGTGGATATCGGTTGCCGAGATATAAATTCTCTCCGGCCGAGTGTTTGCTCGTTCCTTGGAATTTCTCTGCGAGGCACACGAGGCGGATGTCACGGGACTCAGAATGCGTGGAATGCACGGGAAATGGATGGCGTAGCGTAACACTTGTCCGGAGCCATGTGCTGCTCGAAATACCCGTGTCGGGAACGAAGGGCGTGAAAGAAACACTCTCCAGGTTGCCCATGACCAGAGTGCCCGCTTTAATTGCTACTCTTCCGTGTTTGCTGATAACGAACCACGGATTTTCTTCGTTTACGTCCTTCTAAGAGAGAGGACAATAACTAGGTAGATGGCTCTGCTACTACCGGAAAGTACAATAGTTTCGACTAGAAATGAAATTTGTAAAAGGGAAAGAATTTCTTCTGGGATATTAAATAAATTTTTCCATAGGTTTACAAGAAACGTCTTATTCGTAATTTATTTATGTAGATCGTCCTTCTAAGAGAGAGGACAATAACTAGGTAGATGGCTCTGCTGCTACCGGAAAGTACAATAGTTTCGACTAGAAATGAAATTTGAAAAAGGGAAAGAATTTCTTCTGGGATGTTAAATAAATTTTTCCATAGGTTTACAAGAAACGTCTTATTCGTAATTTATTTATGTAGAATCGTTTTTGGGTGGATTGACTTAACCACTCGAGCTAGCAAGAAATTCACAGACGCGTGTACCAGAACAGTTCAGTGTTTCTATAACAATTGCCTGACGACGTGTATACCACGTTGTTGGCGATTCTGCGACAAAAGTATTACGACGTGTCTGGCACGTCTTTCCAGCGCAAGTGGTTAAGATAGTATCGTTGGCTTCTTAATAGAATAAAACAAGCTTGTAAATATAATGACTGACTATGAAACAAGAGAGATTCTCTAAGAGCACACTTTTCTGATCTTCTTGACCCTTTGACTATTCTGGGCGCCTAAAGACGGTCAAAAGTTCCTTTGTCTGCTAAATTCTAAGTATGCACAGTAACAATTTACTATAAAATACAAAGAAATAAATAATGTCGTTTTAATATGTGGAATACAGTGTTTTGATTACTATTTGAATATGCAATTGCTCAGAAATGCACACCTAATATTGCAAATGGTACAGGTGCTGCGTTTCAAAGTCTATCGTAGTTAAAGGGTTAAAACTGACTCTTACAATTGACTTTCATAAACTGTCTTTGTACACTGCCTTTCCAAACTGTCTTTCCAAACTGTAACTGATAGACTGCAACTGATAGACTATCCTTGCACACTGTCACTTTCGTCCTAAGCCCAAACACTCTTGACATTCTTTTTAGGGCCATACTCATTCCATTCCTACGTTTATTTATTTATTTTTCTTTATTTCGTGGTACTTTCGTGGATTAATGTTTTTAGTTTTGGCTCTTTCAAGAAATCTTGTAATAGCTTCCTGTATAAGGAGTAGAGAAGGTAATGGGGTATTCGAAAACGAATGGGATAGAAGCAGAAGTTACTCGGAGAAAGAAACAGACGCGACTGTGCGTGAGCGTCCAATGGTTCCCAGTCGTTATTATGCTAACCAGTCATCAAATGGAGTCAGCGAATTCGAGTAATTCGCCGCGCGTCATTATCCAAGGTGTGGCTACGTCCAGCCTCATAGCTGGGTGGTCCACTGATTGCAAACCACCGCGTGTGAATCATGATTTCGTTGACGAATCCACGAACCCCTTTATCAAATTGGAAAACCTGTCTAACCCGAGGAAATTACGAAGGAAATACTCTTCCCCTTTGTCCATAACACAATAGTCAAATCGATTGAACGATATAAGTCGAGATAAGTCTCGATCTTATTCGAATTCCAATCCTTTTAACACCTGCAAAATGAACGCGACTTTTTGTATTTAAAAGATAGAAGAAAGAGGGGAATCCATGGTAAATTACACGTTACAAGAGAAACAGAAAATTAGCCTGGCGGATAGGTCAAAAGCTTCCGAAGCATTCGAACGGTAGCCATCTGACGCGTTCAGAAAGATAGGACAAGCGTTACTGATACGAAAAGGACAGGCCTCGAAAGGGTAAGGCTGTTACCTGTCGTTGAAAAAAGTGACTAACAAAGAGTGCGTTAGTCATCCGTGTTCCTCCTCGAAGAAGCCAGCAATTTTCACAGATCAATCAGAGGCTGAATTAATTAATTCTACCCTGGAACCTGACTTGTTCCGACATGATGGATACGTGTACATCTGTACAAAAGATGGCGCGTCAAGATCATCCGGTCTTTTACAGTATTCAAATCCAGGATAAGCATAAAGCAAGAATATACTGCGAATTTTCCAATACCAAAATTTAGGATATTTATTCAAATAATAAATATATAAATAATTTCAAGAAAAATTCTAGAAAAACTTCCCGAAGAATTATCTGTTCTTCGTCGCGTTGATCCATTCTTTCCTTAAATCTCAGCAAGATAGTTTAATTAATTAATCCTTCTCTGATACCTGACTTGTTCCGACATAATGGATACGCGCGCATTTGTACAAAAGATGACGCATCAAGATCATCCGGTTTCTCACGGTATCCAAATGCACGATAAGCATAAATCGAATAGTCTAAGGTGACGTAAGCACAGGCTGTGCTATTACTTCGACGCGAAATACGTTCGTAAGCATAAAGCGAATTTCCCAAAATTTATCCAAATTTAGGATATTCATATAAATAATATATATATCAATTCGTTGAGAAAATTCTAATGCTATTGTAAATAATGTCAAGAAAATTTCCAGAAAAACTTGCCGAAGAACAAGCTGTTCTTCCTCGCGTCGATCCTTTCTTTCCTGAAATCCCAGCAAGCCGCGCCCCGAAACGGAAAAAATCCCGAAAACCGTTAAGAGAAAGCTCTTAAAAATCGTCTCGGTCTGTGGAATAGCCATTAAGAGGTCATCAAGATAATACGAAAACAACCCCGCCATCAACTTCCATAACAAAAGCAATTTCGCACGGCTCTCTACTCCTGCGTGTGCACCGAGAGGATACTCGGCCGGACTGGGCCGAGTGCAGCGGTAAAGAATCTAGCGAATCTGGCCGAAAGGTCTGCGGCAGGTGGAATCTGCAGGGCCCGACGCGGACCATCTGTTGTGCACGCCACCTTAAGGAGTGGACGAAGGGCCGGGTAACAGGTTGCTCGTAGCCCTCGCGGCCGAGATTGTTTTGTCCGTCCGCTTAAAGATCGTCCACGGGCTAATGAGCCATTCTCCGGGGATATTGGAACGAAGCAGCGGGCCCGTGTGATCCCTCGATCCTCGTCGTACACCGTGATCCGGAGGCTCGATCGCGCGCCTTCCCTCTCCGATCCACGAGCGTTCGATGACTCGTCGGTTTCTCAAATTAAGCATCGACAGGCGTGTTGATCCGGAACTGGATCGTCACCTCGGATGGAAGAGCGACGGGTTATCACGTAGGATCGGGGGACTGTGAAAGGGGGCAGATATCGGTTAGCGTGCAGCTGGTTCGGATGAAAGATCGAGGATCTCGCGGACGTTGGCACAATGGGACACGTAGCACCACGGAGTAAAGGGTTGCAAGAAGACGAGAGTCTTCCGGGAAGCGATGAAAGAGCCTCGATCCTCGATGGTCAGGTGTGCCGGTCGCCGGGGGACCAGTTTTGTGCTCCGGGTCGATGTGGCCTATGGCGTTTTTGCCAGGCCTTTGTGCCGCGGTCGTCATTCAGCTCCGAGCCCGCGATAAGGCCCCAAACGCGGTAATTAGGCAGTGAACGAGATTGGAATGCGCCGGCAGGGAAACTAGCGTTATAATTAGTCTAATACGAGGCAGCACTCTTTACAGGTAAAACAAAAAACAGGAAAAATGACATTTCCTACGGGAGGAACGTCACTCGTCGAAACCTAACGAACGAGAGAAGCAATGAGGACAAAACGATTAAAAACGAAAGCGGATATTAAATATTCTCGAGGTACAAAGAAGCGTATCAATGTGATTTTTTGAGAGGACAAACGAGAAGAGAGATCCTTATTCTATGTATTTCACGAATACGATTAATCCTTCAAATAGGAAAGTGGAAGGATTTCAACCTGTCCCGGTATGAAAATCGTGGCAAGTTCTAGGCACGGAATCGAGAGGTTTCCCTTCGAACCATCCGGCTGAAACGTAATCGACACCGATCCAGTGAAAGTACAGAGCACCCAAAAATAGTCTGGGAGGCAAGTCGTCGACCCGCAGGGCACGCCGAAGAGGCAGCAAGAGGGATCCCCGGTGGAAGGTCGGCCGGAGCGACCCCGTTCCCTTCGCGACGAAAAAGCTCCCCGGTTCTTCCGTCCACGCTCGAATCTGCGACGTTACGACCTTTTGTCGTGGCCGGCAGCTTCGCGTTACACCGGCACCGCGCTCGCTTTTCTTCCAGCCGAGACTCTTTGCACGCCATATTCCCGGCTATACACACCGACGTGGAATAATGGAACCTCTTACCCGAGTATATACACGCAGCGACGGGGCACCTGTTCGATCGGACCAGTCGCCATAAAAGCCCAGGGGCCAAGGTAGCTTTTGCTTCCACACTTTCTTGCACGGCCACGTATACACGCGCGCTGCGTACGAGCCGTACGAAGGGCCGTACTTGAAAGTAACGACCACCTGTCCGGCCGAACGAGAAATTTCCTGTCGATTCGGGCCCCGTCATCCGGCGGACGTTCGCCGCGACCAGATTTCTGCGGAAGAATCGGCGCGCAGATTTTTGCCCGGTTACCCGCTCCGAAGAAAGTTGCATCGTGATTTTTCGCCGCCGTTTTATTTCCGCTTCTTTCCGAGAACCTCGGCAGCTGATGAAATTGGGACGGAGAGAGAAAAGATCACGAGCGGGTACGCGGTTTTAATTACACACGGGTCTTCGCGTTACGTAAAACCGAATTTAAATTATTCTCCGTGACCATCCGATTCCAACTGTATGGTTCCAAAGAGGAACTTCATTTAGGATTTTTGTGACAATAGACGAACAATTTTATAGTGGATGTTGAAGATTTGGCCTCTAAATAAACGGGCTAAAATTTAGATTTCCGAGTTGTGTGAAGTCGAATTGAAATTATTCTCCATGTCTATCCGATTCCAACTATATGGTTCCAAAGAGGAACTTCATTTAGGATTTTTGTGACAATAGACGAACAATTTTATAGTGGATGTTGAAGATTTGGCCTCTAAATAAACGGGCTAAAATTTAGATTTCCGAGTTGTGTGAAGTCGAATTGAAATTATTCTCCATGTCTATCCGATTCCAACTATATGGTTCCAAAGAGGAACTTCATTTAGGATTTTTGTGACAATAGACGAACAATTTTATAGTGGATGTTGAAGATTTGGCCTCTAAATAAACGGGCTAAAATTTAGATTTCCGAGTTACGTGAAGTCGAATTGAAATTATTCTCTGTGTCTATCCGATTCCAACTATATGGTTGCGAAGAGGAACTTCATTCGGGATTTTTGTGACAGTAGACGAGCGATTATATATTGTGGATGTTGAAGATTTGGCCTGCTAAAATAAACGGGCTAAGATTTAAATTTCCGAGTTACGTGAAGTCGAATTTAAATTATTCTCCGTGTCCATCCCATACCAACTGATTGGTTCCAAAGAGGAACTTCATTTAGGATTTTTGTGACAATAGACGAACAATTTTATAGTGGATGTTGAAGATTTTGCCTCTAAATAAACGGGCTAAAATTTAGATTTCCGAGTTGTGTGAAGTCGAATTGAAATTATTCTCCGTGTCTATCCGATTCCAACTATATGGTTGCGAAGAGGAACTTCATTCGGGATTTTTGTGACAATAGACGAGCTATTATATATTGTGGATGTTGAAGATTTGGCCTGCTAAAATAAACGGGCTAAAATTTAGATTTCCGAGTTACGTGAAGTCGAATTGAAATTATTCTCTGTGTCTATCCGATTCCAACTATATGGTTGCGAAGAGGAACTTCATTCGGGATTTTTGTGACAGTAGACGAGCGATTATATATTGTGGATGTTGAAGATTTGGCCTGCTAAAATAAACGGGCTAAGATTTAAATTTCCGAGTTGTGTGAAGTCGAATTTAAATTATTCTCCGTGTCCATCCCATACCAACTGATTGGTTCTAAAGAGGAATTTCATTTGGGATTTTTATGACAATAGACGAACGATTTTATAGTGGATGTTAGAGATTTAGCCCGCTAAAATAGACGGGCCAAAAGTTGAAGCTTTATTTGAACTATACGGAAGCTGTGCTGAAACTGTACTGAATCTGAACCGAAACTGCACTGAAATAGTGCTCAAACAACAGTGGAGCTGTCCAACGAATGCAATGGAGCTGTACTGAAGCCATACTGAAACTGTTCTGAATTTGTACTCGAGTAATACTGAAACTGTGCAAAGACGAGGTGTGAAATCGAATTTAAATTAATCTCCGTGTCCATCCCATACCAACTGTGTGATTCCAAAGAGGAACTTGATTTGGTATTTTTGTGACAATAGACGAGCAATTTTATAGTGGATGTTGGAGATTTTGGCCAGTTAAAATAGGCGAGTCAAAAGTAAAATTTCCGAGTTACGCGAAGTCTAATTTAAAACCCTAATTTGTCTGCTATGGCCGCATATGTGCGTTCAGCACAAGCCATCGATGTAGACTATGGTCGCAAATGCACACTCAACGAAGGCTTTGGTTGTTTACTGCTATCTGATGTATATATTCAAAAATTATTTCTATCGTATACGTCCAACACTCGCAGAAACCACATAACTCGTTGCTTAGCAATAAACAATGTATATTGAAAATAAAAATGTTTGGATCTGTTTTAGAATATACTGTATTATAATGTGTTAATACGTCACCGACAAGATCCATATTGCGCGAAAAATTTAATCCCCAATGATCGTTATTGCCAGTCTCACGCAGCTCACGCGAAGCTTTTAAGCTTAGAGCAATTAAAAGTCAAAGGATTAAATTATTCTCCGTGTTCAACCAATACCAACTGTGATTCCAAAGACGGTCTTCATTCGTGATTTTTGTGACAATAGACGAGCGATTTTATAGTGGATGTTGAAGATTTAGCCCGTTAAAATAAGCGGGCTAAGAGTTAGATTTCTTTATAGCAGCGTGGAAGGCCGACAGCTTTTTACAATTAACACGAGCCTGCAAAATCGCCGCGCGTGGCGATCGGAGGAATAAATGGGCAGGATCGCGTATGTTAAAAAGAAAAATATGAGCATCGAGCTATTGAACGCGCAGAGAAGGTTGGCCGATTCTGCGGATCCGTCACACGGTGCCCAATAAATCCAGGATCAAAGGACCCGCGAAATCGGCGCGCCCCCAGACACGGTTACTATGTACCCAAATGTTGGCGCGATCGCGAGGCGGACTCGCGACAATCCGCGTCCGCCCACCTTTGACTTTCACCGCCGATTTTGGCGCCTCGCGATCTTCTCGTCGATCGTTTCGCCTGGAAATGGAACAATCGGAGGCTACACGTCGCTCCGATTCGAATTTCGAACAATTTCAGCGGCCATTTCGCGCGAGAGGGGAACGGAGGGGCACCGGGGTCGGAACGGGCGTTTAATAAGCGGTGTTTAGTGTAAGTGTTTGACGACGCGACACAGTGTGACTAGGGGGGATGGGAAAATCGTTGGGTGATTTAGCACACCCATATGGGCGAGAATGCCGAACAAAAAGCTGGATCGGAGGCAGGCAGCGGTGATTCAATTGCTGGTACGTGGCAAAAGCGCGTGGGATTTAATACGCGGCGCAGGTAGCCCGTTGCTTGCCAATGAATTGAACGCGTTTCGAACACGCGTTTGCTCGCCATATGTTGTTTGCTTCGCTAAAAGACCTTTGTACGCTCCGCTAACGCGTATGAATGAACGTGTGAATGAGCCGGAGGAAGAGGCTGATAGCTCGTGCCGCTCGTGAAAACGTTTTCTCGTTTCACGAGTGCGGTAAACGAGCGTGTATCCTGATGAAGTAAAACGGCTTCTCCATTCAATCGATTCGATTCTCCTCGAGCTCGTTAATCCGGATTCGGTGTCGCGAAAAAGGTGCGAGAGGTTCGCCTCTTTCAGACACCGTGCAAATATTTTTCACCGCTCGTTCGATGAACCTTTCCATGCAACTCGCGTGTGTACGTGTAATCGAGGAGCTGTTTGAAAGGAGAGTATGTATCGAGGTAGGTCTTTTCTCTCCTTCTCACGTTTTCATGGTCTATTATTATTCGAGAGTTTGAATTTCCCGCTCCATGTTGTTAGCCGCTTCTAGCGACATCTGGCATTTTTTGGTTATTCGAATGAAACCAAACGGTGGAAGACATTTCCTTCCAAGCTACCGCAAAGAAATAGTTATTCTATTCTATTATAGTTATATTATAGTATAATAGTAATTCTGCTACTGAGACATTATCCTAGTAAAACATAACCTATCCACTGTATTTAACAATAATTATTTATCGTATTTTTATTCTACGTTGAAGATAAATTACGAAGATGAAGATCCTAGATGTATACCTTTTATCGATACCACGGGTGTAGAAATAAAATAAGTTTTGTTAGAAAATACTGTTGGAGAGTTCTAATCTCCCGCTCCATGTTGCTAGACGCTTCTAGCGACATCTGGAATTTTTTTGACTATTTAAATAAAACCTAACGGTGGAAGACATTTCCCTCCAAGCTACCGCAAAGAAAGTATAGTTATTCCGATTGTGAAACATTATCCTGATAAAACATAACCTATCCACTGTATTAAACAACAAATACAGTGAAACGATAGGGTTTTTAGGGCTAAGACTTTCTCACGATAACAGCACGTGCTGACTTTACGATTGCTTGTGAAGAAGTGTCCTCGATCGTTAATTTTATTTCAACGTAGAAAATAGCAGATGTCGCTAGTATCGTCTACTACAAAAGCGCGGGAAATTCGAACTATCCAACAATTTTTAACTCTAAAAATTTCGCTAAACTCGATTCCGATAAACCAGTTCCCAGAACCGTGAAGCACCATTGACCCAGCTTGTCCACAACCTATCCTAATACGAAAAAGCGTCGGACTCGTGGCAAATGCCGCGTTCCACGGATTCCACGGCTCGTCGCGTACGAACATCCCCAACTTTTTCCAGCGGGGAACGAAAGAGAAACGAACCGTTACTCCGTTCGAAGCTGACATTTGCAGCGAGCAGCGGCTGGAAAAGAAAGAGCCGTGAGTATCACGTCTCGCGAGCAGGCACGCCGAACGGCAGAAAAACCGACCGCCACGCTAACTGGATAGATTTATCTATCGTTAACGCGGCAAATCTGTCGCCTGGCGGAATGTAATTACTCCGAACGTAGACCAGCGTCGGAGCGGCGGGATATTTAAGCTGTGGCCGGGACTCGGCTGTCCGTCGGATCTTGCCTCGAATCGAATCGATTCGTCTCGAACCCGGGGCTGGCCAGCAACAATTACTTTTATCGGAGCCACGGGGAACCCCGAGGGCTCCTTCGACGAGCAGCAACGACCGATCCGGGACCCGATCGTACGGATGGAGAGATAAACCGGGTCCGCGTGGTCGTTGTTTGTCGAAAGACAAAGCGCATTATTATGCACGTCGACGAAAGTTATGCGTTGTTCCGCGAGCGCGCGCCGATAACGAGCTCGTTGCGATATTCGAGGTGTCCGCCTCGAGATTGCATCTCGCTGCCTTCTGCGCTCGGACCATGCAGGATATATGTCTATGTGTTTCCCTTTTTTCCTTTTCTTTCCTTTCTTTTCCACCGATTGATTCCTTATCGAAACTTTCCGACGAACTTTCATTAATTGCACGTCAATGAAAGCTGGCTGCTTGGCTACCCATAGTGGTTCCTTTTTGCAACATTGTGACTCGATGTCGCATTCGCGGACGTCGTGAATGAAGGAGTCTGTTCCGTTGCAGACTGCAAGCTTTGACTTCGTTTCGCTAACTATCCAGAGCGTGTACGATAACGTACAGTACGACACACACACACACGCGGAGAGGAAATATTCGACGAGCTATACGCGAGTGATACGTGCGTGCGTGTCGAAGCGATTATGAGCCGCGCGTGTGTTAATAAGCCCGAAAACTGGAAACGGAACGTGATTTATTGTAACGTTTTCGTACTCATAACTGGGGGGGAATGATCGATATGGGTATCAGGTTTGGCAAGAACACGTAGACCCGTGTGTAAGGTTTAAAATCCAAGTAATTTATTTCGTATAAAATATCTCTATATATAGGTGATATCTGTATCTCAAATAGTAGTTTACTTTTTTCTTTACAAAAACTAGAAAGAGTGGTACTCGCCCTGAGCCGTTCGCCGTTTTCCATTCTCTCTCGTCTTTAAACGAATATATTTGAAACAAAAACGACCGGACGACGGCTCGATTAGTTATATAATCTTTTTCGAGTGACTTCTCTACGAGGAACACCAAAAGACCAGTCGGAGTAATCACCTCGCAGCGAGCCTCTCGTTTCTCTTCCTCGCACAATTATATAGATATATATAATATATTGTACAATGACTAGTTTCTTCGAGTAACTTACAGTGATTTACAAAAAAGAGAAAATTATGCGGGAAAAAAAAATGAAAAAAAAAAGAGAGAAACAAGGGGAAAAAATCGTAGAAGAAAACGCAAAGAAAAAAGTACAAAACAACGAAAAGGCAAATGAAGTATAAAATATTTAAGCTCTCTCACTCTCGCATCGTTCGCTCTCATTCGCTCGCAACCGAATCCCGAGTTTCGTCGAAAGGACACGAAGAAACATAAACACTCAGGCACCGGACAATCGTTAAATACTTTTCTTCCGTCTCGTTCCGTTCTACGTTATGGCGAATTATAATACTTCGTTTCGCGCGTGCCTTAACAGCTAATCGTTCAATTATTTACAGCCGACGCTCGGCACGTGGCACACGATCTCGGAAAATGGCACTTTGGTGCACGGTACGCGCGATTAATCAACCATTCGCACGTTTCCTCCAACCATTTTTTTTTTTTTTTATTTTCATTTTTATCAGTTTTATCATATTCGTAGTATTTCGTCGCAACGAACGATGCTCGCGAGCCGAACGAAAAGGACAAGCGAACGATCCACCGTTCCATCGACCAACGAGTCTCCTCTTCGATCTCGAAAATCACGTTTGTCGCGTGTACGCGTCCGCTCGAATCGATCGAAGACGGAAGTTATCGAAAGAAAACGGAAGAAAAAAAAAAAGAAAAAACAAAAAAAGATAGAAAAGAGAGAAAGAGGAGAAGAGAAAAAAAAAAATACGAAAATGGCACGGCAGCTTCACGGGACCGCGTCAAGCGGTTGCATCGACTTTTCTCATCCGTTTCCTGCGTCTCTGTTCGGCAAAAATTTCGATTCTTTCGAAGGGCACAGAGCTCTCCCCGTCTATACTTAGAGGACGATAAGTACAGTCCTATAAACGCGTCCATTCTCGCCGATTGTCACACGCACACACCGAACTATTTACAACGGGACGACGAAGGGATCCGAGAAATGGAAAAAGTAAAAAAAAGAAAAAAAAAAAAAAAAAAAAAAAAAAAAGAAAAAAATAGGAAAAGTATAAGAAATGCACAACCATGTTTTGGAAGAGAGAAGTTGGATCGCGATCGATCCGATATTCCCTCCTTCGTGACCCTTCGAGAGAACGCGCGCTCGAGTCTGGGTCCAGTTCCTAGACGCGGTGTGTCGTATCGATGATCTCGTTTAAAATTCACGGCGCTGTCCACGGGCATGAATTTTAATCGAAAGCCAGGTACTCGATGTGTCTGTCTCCTAGTCTTTGTCAGTCAAGTTATACGATTGAACGAGGAACCGAACCCACCTCGGGAACAGGAAATTTCTCCGATCGCGCCCTACTTCTTATCTTATTACTCGTTTGTACTCCGATCAACGCGGGTAAGGCACTTCATCAATCGAACGGTATAACAAAGTACTATTTAGTAAAGGAACGTGTCGGAGGAACCCGAAGACTCCTCTAAGGGACGATCACACCGTGTGTATGTATATCTTCGAGGCTAGTTTTTCTCGACGACCTTTCATCTCGACGTCCTCAGCATCCGTAGCCCATCGGCACCGCTACTCCTGGACAGCCGCCCTCTTGGTGCTTCGTCAACAGCGACATCCTGCTGAGTGCGCCCTCAGGTTACTCCTGTCGGCGAACGCTCGGTTGCAGTGCTGACAGCTGAAGGGTTTCTCCCCGGTGTGCGTCCTGATGTGGCCCTGCAGCAGCCACGGCCTGGAGAACGCCTTCCCGCAGAGATGGCACTTGCAGGGCAGCGTGTGCGTCCTGATGTGCATCTTCAGCGCACCCAGACTCACGTACACCTTCTCGCAGTATTTGCACGAGAACGATTTCTTCGCCTGGCCCTCGGCCGCCGCGCAGTGAAACTGCTGATGCTTCGACAGTCCCGAGTACGTCGAATACGACTTGCCGCAATCGGGACATTGATACCTCGGCGACGTGGACGACGAAGAGGACGACGAGGACGACGAGGACGAGGACAAGGACGCCGTGGATCCGCTTGACACTCCGGTCTTCTCGATTTTTGGATTCACGATGGTGGAGCTTGCCGAGGTGCTACCAGCCGATGATCTTCCGCTGTCGCTTCCAGGGGAAGACAGGTCTTCCGGGGTGACCGGTGGCGGTGACCTGAGAGATCCGGAGCCAAGAGAACTGGTCGGTGATAAACCACAGTGATCGGGACTGGCCCAGTGGGCGTAACTCCTGGCGATGGGTCGCTGGATCGTTGGGCAGGTCAGTGCACCGTGCGGCGGCGGAGAAACCGACGGATGATGCTCCGGGGATGAGTTGGGATACGCTGGCATCGGATAGGACGGATACAACTCTGCTCCAGCGTGGTGGTAACGATGATAAGCCGCCGGATAAGGGAGATAGTGCGGCGGATAGAGCGGAGCCGTTCGGGCCCACGCCGGAGTCGCGTAATGCGCCAATGGCTCGACTGGCGTGTTCAAGTTTAAGGGTTCCAAGGGTGCTTTGCTAGCCATGAAGTGCAAGGGTGCCGACGTGGCTGTCACCGCGGCCGTCGACGACGAATTATCGTGCTGAATCACTTCCACTCGCGCCTTCTTCGCCACGGGATGAATCGGCGCGATGCCTGCCGGCGGCGTGATCGCCTTCGTCGGATAGTGATGGTGATGGTGGATATGATGCACGGGGTGGATATGGTTGTGCACCGTTGGCGAGATCGGCCTGGCTACCAACGGCGGCGAGGAAGAGACTTTGACAACCGGCGAAGGAGACCTGGAAACGCGTTGTTCCGGTTCCTGTTGCTGCTGATGGCGTTCCGCCGTTCTGCTGAGATCCTCGGGCTTCGTGCTGAGGTTCTCAGGCTCGGGAATGTCGTCCATCACGACGTCGATGATCTCTTCTGAAGAAGAAAAGGGGAAAGTTCGTTTTAGACGATTGAACTTTCCGATAAACTTGGACTCGCGGGGACAATTAGGCGGAGGAGGAGGTCGATGGTCAAAGGTCAAACGGACGAAGAGTTACGACGGGGAAACGAATCGAAATAGTCGGGGGACTCACCTTTGATCACTTCCGGAACTTCTTCGGTTGGCAAGACATGGACTGGCCGTTTCTTAAGCGGACAGTGACTGTAATTGTTGTTCTTCTTCACGAAGCTCCTGGGCATTTCTTCGACCAGCATCTTGATCTTGTTTCTCGGCTGGTATCTTCACCGTTCGAAGACGTTCTTCGGCAGTTCGCAGGTACTGGACACCGCGAAGCCGCTACACAGCGATATTAATCCAATTGTTCTCGAATTTCTCGCACTGATCACACCAAGTATATATTCCTCTGTATCAGAGATCGAAGCGTAACTGTCAAGGTAATCCTGAGGAACGTGATCACTGCACTGCGGCACACATGTATGCGGGAATCGGAATGATACGAAACAGTCCTCGTTGCTTGTATGTCGTTTTCCGACGAAATGCACTTTCTCGCAGCGAACACACGAACGATCTTCTCGAACGACAAATCGATGTTCACCGTACGCTCGTCGGGACTGAACTGAACCGACTGTTCGCCCGGCACCGAGGTTAAACGTATTCGAACTGTCGAACGGTATAAGTAGAAAAGAGGAAGAAGAGGAGGAAGAAGAAGAAAAGAAGGAGGAAAAGGAGAAAAGGAACAAACGGCTGGCGGGTGAACACGAATGTATATGTTTGAAGGAACGTGAGATCTCGTGATTCTGAAAACGGTTCGGCTGCAAGCCGGTCTCTGACTGGCAGGGGGGTGCGTCAGGGCCTTTTATAACACGTCACCCCACCGACCAGGTGCAGGTGGCCCGCACGTGCTGCCTGACCAATGCAGGCCCGCGGGCCCCGCGCTACCCGCCAATAGGGGACGCCCGGTCGCGGGCCATCGACCAATCGGAGGTTGGGCATCTGTTCCGCCGGCTCGCGTATCCCCCCTCTGTTCTATGCAACAACAGGAGGTGCAGGATGTTCGTGAGTGCGACGCGATTATCCTGCTGCGCTCCTCTCCTGTTACTGCCTTCTCTCTCCCGCTCTCTCCTTTTCCTTCCTCCTTTTTTCTCTCCTCTTTTCCCCTTTTTCGTACACCGTCTCGTTCCCCCTTGGCAAAGAGGGGGGCACCGCGATGTGTCCCCGTCTTTCTCTTTCTCTTTTTCGCTCTGTTCGCGCTCTGTTACGTCGCGTTGTTGTACGGAGCAGATGCTGGGGCCCCACCGTAACACTCACCCTCCCCTCCGCCACAGTTGCCACCCCTCACCGCTCGAGACCTGGCCCAACGACCCGTCACCTCTGCGCTGTCGTCGGTGCACATGCACCACCGATTCAACGCGAACGCGTTTCTCTTTCTCTCTTTCTCTCTCTCTCTTCCTCTAGTTCGCGTTCGCGTTCGCTCGCTCGGGGATACGTTTGCACCCTCCTTACCCTACCGTCGCTCTCGCATTTTTCTATTCGAATTTCCGTTCGATTCTACCTGAATCTTCCCCTCTCCTTCTACCTTCCTTCCTCCGGTAACTTGCCCAGCCAACGTGTACCTCTCTCTCTTTCTCTCTCTCTGTGTACGTATAAGAGTGCACGCTCTCGAGTGTCGCATTGGCTGCTGTGCCGTTTTTTTTACACGCCAGCCGCCTTTTCACGTGCGCACCGACGAGCAGGAAACACGTTCGTGTCGGTGTACGCGGCAATCCGCCCGGTTCCCCTTTCTGAATTTCACCCCTCGTCCCTTTCTCGCCTCCCCGCCAGCGCCAGTTTCGAACGTAACGGTCGTGTCGCGTGCCACAGCATCGCCCACGCGTGCTGGAACCCACACACGCACGTGCGTGCAGCCAGGGCCCAGCGCGATTGTGTGCGCGCACCCCTCCCCCCCTAGAGCAGGATTCACGAACGTCGGCTGGCATTTTTGCGCCAGAGAGGGGGAGGATTCTGCCTGCTCCATTAATGATCCCGCCACGCGACCGCTCACGAGATCATCTTGCCGATAGCGGTTTTGCCATTTCTCTAAACGAAACTGGGTCCGCGACGTGTGCATATACGTATATCCGTATATCCGTTGCTCTGCTGCATTCAACGCCGCCTTTAGATCGCAGTCGTGACACGAAAGCCGATTCTCAGTCGTTGTCGGCGGTTTCGTGCCCGAAATGCCGTTTACGAAGAAATACAATGGTACCTGAGCGTAATATTCCGAACATTTGTCCGATTTTAATGGACGCGTGGAGAAAAATATCGACGAATTTATTGAAGACTGCTGGAAGGTTTTCAGGAAGCGAGTAATTACCGGACGCTTCGTGTTCCGTTGCACAAATGTGAAAATGTAAGAGAATTACGCGCTCGTTTCTGTCAGCGGTAATTACGAGTGTCATGTAAGGAACGATTAATTTTCAGGCTCGCTCGTTGTATACCTGATCCCTTCGACCGTGCCCCATTGTCCGTGCACGGGCGCAGGAGCCGATCGTTGACCGATTGTAAACACGAAAATACATTCTTTCGCGATCGGTGGAGAGAAAACTCCGAGCTATAGCGTCTAGCACATGGGGATTTGTCGGTGAATTTACGAGACAAAGGAGCAGCCGGGCATTCCGCTCGATCGATTTTCCGTTTCGTTCGCCGATGTGTCACCGGCGCTAAATCAGGTTATCACAGCGCCACGGGATCGGTCGAATCGATTGAGAAACGATAAACCGTGGCCCGAGACCGGTATGACCACGCGGAGGGGCACGATTTTTGATGAAGGACCCTTGTACTTGTCCTCGTAAACAGCTCGTTCGTCGTAACACTTTATTCCACGAGCTGGTTCCGAGATCGTTCCTTCGGATTATTTCGTAATAAAGGTGACAACGTTCGCGGGCTAAATTTCGTGGCGGAATTTAGAGGATGGGTTTCGCGCCACCTCGAGTATCCACCTTCGTTGGGTCTTGCGACGAGTACGCGGCGCGTGTTCGAGGGAATTAGGCAGGCAGCTGAGTGTTGGGTTCGATGATTCGAGAGGATTCGAGAGAATTCGGGAAGAACGGAGCATGAGTTACCCTAACGAGTGCTATTCTAATCGGTTGTAAACCGATAATTTTTCGTATTTAACCTCTTAGGCACGACGTTCTTCTATAGTGGAGTTGAATGATAATAGGATGAAATGCTCATATCTTTTCATATGTTTCGTTTCACGCCCTTTTTGTCTTCACAATATTTTATAACAATGTTAATAAGTCAATGTCAGGTATGAATTGTTGCTTTTCATTTAAATGAATATACTCTTAATATACCACATGCTCTTTTTAACATGCCGATCCATATTCTTATAATATTTTAGAACATTATTTTCCGACACACGTTGCAGTGCTGTATCATTTATGCATAAATCGCGTTGAACTGTGCCGTCCAAAGAAACAGCCTCGTGCAAAATTCAGCTGTGCCTAAGAGGTTAAATAGATCCTGACTAAAGTATTACTATATAATCTCGTTTATCTAAATTAATTAGAGAACACAGATGCCCCAATGAAAAAATGTTTAGATAACAGAACACGTGCGTTTTCTATCCTAATTTTAATTTTAATTTTCCCGAATATATTTTCTCACACAGAAAAATTTTCTTCAAGTATATACAACCCGCCGCTATAATAACGACACAACGAATTCGTAGCCCGCGCGAAGATTCGAATCTCGAATTATAAACGGTGAAAATAAAACAAACGACGAAGAACTATCCGATATCTGTTCGCCGGTATCAAGACCAATCTAAACACCGACTTATAAACCGAGTCTGCAGGCTGAAATAAAACAGCTAATCTCACCCCGTTACTTATTTATCGCGCCATCATTCGTCGAGAGGAGACGCGAGAGCCTCGCCGTTCATTATCGACGAACGTCTCGAGCGACGTTTATACAGGACGTATTAGTCGAAATCGCCTCCGTGTTCGCCCCCTCGCGTTATAAATTTATCCGATCGTTAAGCGCGACAGAGAGGCCGATTCGCGTGGCGATAAAGCGTGGCGACTCCTCGGGGTACTGCGGCCGCGGGACGATTCGAATCGCCGGCTCGTTCCGCAGCCTCTTGTTCCTACCGACTTGTGCCCTCGTTGCTCCATTTTCTCGCGTCTCTCTACGCTGCGCTCGCTTATCTCATCGACACCCACGAACCGGAGTACGGCAGCTCGTACACGCGAACCGTGTCCTTACACAACGGCCAGGGACAATGCGTTCGAAGGGTGGCTTCGAGAAATCGGCGTCGATCCCTCAGCCGACGAATAATGGCCGGTAATTGTGCCGAGTCGGTGATGCTGACAGGAGACTCCCGTAGGATCGAGCAGTCAAAGCTTCGGAGTTAATCTTTATCGGTTAGCTACGCTAGATTTTTATAAGTGATTTTCATTATAGCTGATTTCGGTTAATATGCGAAAGATTTTCGTCTTGTCATCTTCACGTGACGCATAACCGCGGCGACAAAGTACTATTGTCACGTGTGAGGTGATTTAACCGATTTAACCCTCACGATAAGGGTTAAAAGTGACACGAGTTTGGAAGAAATTTCGTTTTTGAATTTCGGATCGTTCCATTTTCTAGGTATACGCGCAGAAATTGAAGGTAAAACACGTGAAAAGAATAAGAGGGTATAAGGGGGTGGAAAATCCAGGCTCACTGGGGGTACAAGGTTTTAGAGCGTGAGACAATGGGGACGAGTGTAATTTGGATAATCCAAATTTGATAATAGGGGGTGTTAGGAAGAATGGGAGAATATCGAGTTTTCCCGTGCAGTTTTCTGTCTGTTTGCATGTTCGATACTGTTTCGAACGGCCGGTTCCCATGGCGCTTGCGATTTATGCTTGGTTGACTCATTGACTTTCAAGTTTGCTATGTCTGTCCAAACGTGCGAATTCGTGAGCAGTGGAAAGGAGGCTAGGAAACGGACTCATTGGACCGATCCGTGGGTGTGAAAAATAGGAGTCCTTGCTTTTATAATTTCATCGAAACACGTTTACGAGTTCCACGAGTACTCCAGTTTTGCAATGGCCACGCGGTGCTCGCGAAGGACGTAGGAATCGAACGGAAAGAATTCGATGCTCACGAGTTGGCAGAGATTAGTCACGGAATCGTCTATTATCCTATTTTCGCCATAGAAATCGCGCGCTTCCTCGTGTCTCGATTGTTCCCCCGACTTGTCGCTTATCTCATCGACACCCACGAGCGGGAATACAAGCGGTGTAAAAGTGTCCTGACACTCGACGCGCGGACAACACGGCCGACGATCAAAGGGACGACAAACAAGAGCAGTGGTCATCGAGTTTGAGCGGAGCCGACGCGGCGGATATGCCGCGTTGACTCAGCACGCGCACCACGAGTCATCAGACCAATAACAATTCCTGTCTCGTGCAACAAGTAACCCGATCGACGCGAACAAGTCGGTGACTCGATCGTCCAGTTCCCATGGAATCACCGGTGATTAGCGGTGAAGTAACTCTCGTCATGGAAAATAAATCCCACGCGTACCTCTGTTCTTCCTAAACCGTGAAAATTCGATTATGGTAATAAAACGTACCACGACTGACAAAAGTAACGTAACGTAACGTTGAAGGAAGAATTTTTAACACGTTCGTCGCGGTATCACCCATAACTTGGTGACGAATATGCTTCTGTGGGGGCCCCGTTACTCAAATATGGGTGACGCTCTTTATGTTCAAGATAAATCAAATTTTCAGTTGGATTTTTAAAAGGAGTTTAATGGAATGAGCACTGAATTATAAATATGGGATATAAAATATAAAAATATTAACCCTTTGCGCTCGACGATTTTTTGGCTAGAGAAGAGTAGAAATTCAAAGATTCTCGACTAAAAAATTGACGATACTTTTTTGAGCAGTAAATAAAGAATTGTAGAATTATTTGATTTCGATACACACTGTTACATTATATTAAATTTGATATATTAATTAATATCGATCTTATAAATTTTATGAAATGGTGACTGAAGCCCACCTCTCGAGTGCAAAGGATTAAAAATATACACATTATACTATACCTTTTTATTAATTTATATTTAAAACAGCCTAAACACATTTCAGGTGATTTTGGACAATTGGAACAATAGGTTTTCTCTGCATTTTTCGTAATTGTCTGTCAATATGTTTATGACTGGCCAAGCTTTTCCAAGTCTGCTATTCTATTTCAGAAAGTTTGCTGGTGGTAATTCAAAACGATTACGGGACATTCTGCTGCACGGAAATGGAAAATTGTAAATAGGGTCCGTTGAACAATATCTAATGAGCGGTGTCTATATTAGACCCATCCAAATCATCAGTCCAATAACGTCGGATTTGGGCCCCGCGAGAAATTCAACCGAATCGTGTTGGGCGACGAACGTGTTAAACAAAAACGTAAAATCATTTACATTTTCTACTAAAATATTCTTCTCGTAGTATAGACTTTTATATGTCGATTTCCTTTATTTTAAAATTTAGACGCGTATATTTCCTGTCCAATTTTCGGTACTCGGATTGAGAAGAAGCACGCTAGACGAAGTAAGAGAAATTATTCAGATCATGATAATTTTGGGAGTATTCTACAACGTAATCTGAATTTAAAAATTGCAGAGTATAAAACGACCCGATTTCATAGATTTGCATATTTATTCACGTGAAAATCCAATTACCATTTGGTAATTCAACGTACCACGGCTAATAAAAGTCTTGTACCATTGAAGGAAGAATTTCTAAACAAAAATGTAAAATCACTTACATTTTCTACTAGAATATTCTTCTTGCAGTATAGACCTTTATATCGCGATTTCCTTCATTTTGAAATTTGGACACGCATATTTGCCGTTCAATTTTCGATACTCGGATCGAGTAGAAGCACGTTAGACGAAATCAAAAATATTATTCAAATCGTAATAATTTTGGCAGTATTCTATAACGTAATCTGAATTTAAATGAACGACGCGATTTCATAGATTTGCACATTTATTCGCGTGAAAATCCAACTCTGGTAATTCAACGTACCACAACTAATAAAAGTCTTGTACCATTGAAGGAAGAATTTCTAAACAAAAATGTAAAATCACTTACATTTTCTACTAGAATATTCTTCTTGCAGTATAGACCTTTATATCGCGATTTCCTTCATTTTGAAATTTGGACACGCATATTTGCCGTTCAATTTTCGATACTCGGATCGAGTAGAAGCACGTTAGACGAAGTCAAAAATATTATTCAAATCGTAATAATTTTGGCAGTATTCTATAACGTAATCTGAATTTAAAAAAATTCGATTCTACAGTTTTGCACCTTTATTCACGGAAGTATCCCAGAAGCTAATCCCAGCAAATACCGATACCTGTACTTCCCGTTATGCATATAGCTAATGAACACTAGGCGTATACCAGCGCGTCTCTCATTGGAAGCACGATTTTCATCCCTGGGTTTTACGAACGGTAAAGAAACGGAAAGAAACAGCTAGGGCATACCTGCCGGCCGGGTTGGCCCATATTTTATTAAAGCCGCAATCCTATTCCAGTCCTTCTAAATATGCGGCCGGGGAAGGGTGCGCGTCGCGCTATGATTCCCCGTAATCCACCGTCCGAGCCTTCGGTTACACGATCTCTTTTTACCGCGATCCACGACACACTCGTATCGAAACGATGAATCGTGCACCGGTCGCCACGGCGAATGATCTACCTGCGCCTTCTCGCCGTGAACGCGACGGTAGTGCACTTTTAAACGCTACGTTAGACCGGCTATGCCCATCTACCCTCTGCAACCCCTTTCTCGCCCGATTCCATTTCGCGGCCCAATGGAAAAAAAGGCGAGACGATGAAAGAGGGACGGGAAAGGAAGACCTGTATGGTTTTCGGGGGCCGGTTATTCCGGTAGCCGGCACTGGTTCCGCTACGGTATTTCGTTTCTTCGCTCGTTGCCAAGGCGAGCAGCGAGTTCACGAAAAGTGCCGCTAAATTATATCAAATACTGGCCGCGTTAACTCGCCTCGCCTTTTGTTTGCCAGTTTGCCCTGTATACGTGCGAAACCGAGGGGGCCGCTCGCTCTTCCCTCTCCGATGTTCCTGTATTTCGGGTATACGCAGGTTGCTCGAAAAATCGCACTTTTTACGAGGCACTTACGCTGGAAGCAGGTCTCGCAGACGGGATTCGAGCTCTGATACGTTGCTGGCCGGGGTTCGCAGATTTTTCAGTTTCATCGTGCGCTGTTCTCTCTTCCTCGCTGGAAATCCGGGCCTTGAGAATTCCACACCCGAGATGGTGCCTCCCAGGGGTGATTTTTACGGATTTCCAGCCGCTGGGAAGGGTTTAAACAGTTGCTTCTCTCGATCCAGCACGAGTTTCGACACTCACGATCGGCTTGTGATTCCATTATTAACACGTTCGCTCCCATTTCTTCGTTCGAGTTGAATTATAAAATCGGATAGTGCAAAGAGTATAACGTGTTATTCGTTTTCGGTGTCTTCCACCACCGATGCTTAAACACGAAGAAATTCAGTGACAATGATTAACAAAAGTGATTAATAAAAGAATAAATTAATCCACGACACTGGCAATGTGTCAGGTCTGGAAGAATCGAGGAATCGAAGAAATCGTAACGAATCCCAGCGCACACCGTCAAATTACGTCGAGCCCGGCCCCCATTGGGCCAAAGTGGTAAATTACACGGTGAGACGAAGGTAACGAAAGGTGTGACCCGTCGGGCCCAACGATGTAATATGGAACGCCACGGAACGCGTTCAATTCGAAACTTTTAACTAGTCTCTCGTCTACATACACGCATTTCTACCGGTCGTGATTCCGTCCGGCCGAATAAATCTGTATAATTATTACGGCTCGTACGTGTGTATAACGGGTGGCCTTAGCCCCGGTCTGAGCGTGGAAGGTAGCCCCATCGGAAGGAAGCTGGTTTATTTTTTTGTTGTGCCGCCTCGAGGAGCGAGGGGCACCCCATGAGCCTCACCTTTGAAACACCTGGCTATTACCGCTGGATGTTTTATACGTATACGTGTGTTATATTATATATATATATATATATGTATGCCACCATATGCGACTGGCCCCACCGAGACTAGCGGACCCATTTTCGGGGCCTCGTGGATCCCTAGACATGTGCAAGGTATATCCTGGTCCGAGGGGAGGGAAAGGTCCCGTTTCCTCTTCTCTCGTGCCCGTTCGATTTGTCTTCGAGAATGGAGCTGGAATTTTTCATGGAACACTGGAAATTCTGACTTTGTTCTCTTCGTGGTCGTTCAGTCGGCAATCCATGGTGCTCTGTCGCGAATCTTTTCCGAGTGAATAAATTTTATCGTATTTTTGAATATATTGAATATATTTCATAGTGTTCCCCATCGAAAATTGCTACTTCGAGGAATTGTAAGAAGCCTTCCTACGGTAGCCTCTCTGGGATTTCACTCGTGTAAATTTTGAATACGGAATTTTATCCCATGCGAGTCGCGAATTAAATTAATTAAGTCGTTTTCGGGTATTAATTTCTGTTTCCGTACCAATCCTGTTAGAAGTACGATCATCGTAAATTTCCTATGGCGTGACTGGTCGATGGAGTAATTGCTCTTGGGCTGCGTTGCTAAATTTGTTTGCGCCAAAACTGTCCATCGAATCGGTTGAATCTCACGAGGCTCAAGGCCCCTTTATCTTAATCTAAACTACCTAATCGGTAGTTGTATAAGCGCATCAATATTGACTTTACTCGCGACTAGCTTCGATGACAGTGCCGCAGGCAGATCCTCTCTCTCGATGACTCAGAAACCGCTGAATTGCACGGGATGACCTTTGTCGTCCCGTTTGTTCGCGATAACGCCCGAGTATTTGCCATTTGCCAATGTTCCAACCTCGTCAATAGTCGTTTAAAGAGTCCATCGCTGTTTTCTTTTTTCCTTCCCGCTTCCTTTCTTCCCTGCTTTCAGAGAGTTTCGGAGAGTCTGCGAAACTCTGAATGAGGAGGACGTTCAACGAGTTCTGTGACACCAGTCGCTTGCCTCGGAAACGGAGGGTTCCTCTTTTGGCCAGCGACTTAAACAGCGGGAAATTGGCAAGGTAACAATGGCCAACACCTGCGTTTCTGGCCCTGCCTCAAGGCTCTCGAGCTGTTGGCTAATTAGGAACAATCATGCAGGTACTACCGGTATGAATGGGTCGTTTAGTCATTCACTGACTCGCTGATTCATCGAGAAATCATCTTTGCTGGAGATTCTGTCGAAATTGCTTGTTCGAAATAATTTGAAATTGATGGAGGAACGATGTTATTGGTGAAAGATTCTATGTTATGTATGCTTCTTGGACGGTTTCTACAAAGGCGTCTCGAGATGAGTAATTTTTATTGCCATGCCAGGAAGGGTCGTTTGGACTTGTTTGTCCTCTCCGTTTGAAAATGTATCAGCAAGTCACCAGGCCGGCTTATCTCTATGACGCGTTATGGATTTGTTATTCTACCTATCGCTTATCTGCATACCGTTATGCCTGGTGCATTCTCTGCGATGCGTCACTCCATGGCTCTGTTTACGAGTAGAAACTTTCGAATTTTCCAACGATGAGTGCATTTATTGTGCTTCGACAGATGTCGAGCGTGTTTGCGGGAGGAAACAAAGCGCGGGGAGGAAGATTATCTAACCTAGCCTAATCTCTGTCACCAAAATCCGTTTTATATTTATCGCTTCTATCCTTCGTGTTTGAACCTAGTTTTCAAAATTACTCGATGCTTAATTTATTTGATTTTATTTGATTTATCGTAGTATCGCAGTTGATCTATCGTTTATCGTTGTATCAATAGGCAATCGTCAAAGCTAAGAAAAATTGTCGTTATTAGTAATCGTTCATCGAATATGTTAAGAAGGTGACTGCAAATCGCTACCTGTGTGTTGGAAGTTTGTGTATTTAGACATAGGTATGACATCTAGTGGACGGTTGGCATTTTGGGCGTCTTTATTTTCTAATGAATTATAAAATTAATACCAGTACGCGTGATTTATTAACCCTTTGCACTCGATAAGCGCCCTTCAGTCGCCATTTGATAAAATTTCGAACATCGATATTAATTAATATGTCAAATTTAAGATAATGTAACGGTGTGAGAGGTATCGATATAAAAATTCTTAATAATTCTACGTGTTAATTATTATAAAATTTTTATTCACTGCTCAGAAAAATATGGACGGCTCTATAATCCAAAATCCTTGAACTCCTATCCTTTTACAACCAAAAAATGGTCGAGTGCAAAGGGTAAAATCAAAGAACTCTAACAGAATGTTTCATTATACTTCGTACGAGGAAAATTAATAGAAGCACGTGACACTGATGAACATCCACGTTCCTTTTCGTCTCACTTGCAACGTGCACCTCAGTTTTGTTTTCCCGGGCTTGTTTACAGGGTTATTAACAACTGGGATAATCAGGTTGCAAACAATGTACCTGAGTAACCCGCCAGCAAAGACGCGGCTCCGAATCCTTCGGGATCCCGCTGGCCCATTGTTCCACATTGCGTACCTGGCCCGTGAATCCTTTTGTCCTGCGTAGCCTTCGTCCAACTGCTTCGAGAGCTCTTCTAACGTTTATTTTTTTACGCCTGCTTGTCGTTTTTCTTTTTACAACTGACGTAGCGAGTCGTCTCGCGAGGAGAGTAATCTTTGGACACAGTACGAGGTTAATTTTATTTGTATCTATCGTCGCGAATGTTTTTAACAACAATTTTCAGAGTACCGAAGCGAGGATGAAAACTGAACGATACTCGGATCGTCAGCGACAGATTCGTCTCACCGTCTCATTTACACCGAGTTTCGCGATGATACTTTCTTTCACACTTCTGGAATTGTCAGCGAGGATCAATTGTCATCGTAGGATCCCGAAGAATGAAACGTTTCATTGAAGGTGACCATTACAGGTCGCGAGGGAGGTGTCCATGACGAATGACGAACGAACTTCTTCGCGGGGGTCCAGCTTCGAAAGATCCTCAAAGTGTCTTTAGAGCATGGTATTCGTCCTTTCTTCGCGAACCCGGTCCATTCATCGGAAAAACGGATAGCTCTCCGGCACAGGTGCAGATTTCTCGAGGTATGCGCACCGAATTCGTGGAAACTCGCTTAAGCGTCGAATTTGCCGACCTAGTCTACTTCCAATCATCCGGATACAGCAATCTCCATCTATCCTTTCATCCACTTTTATGTCCCAAATTCGAGCAGAAAATTCTCAAGTTTAATCGACTGCGCTACCTTTCTCTCAGCCATTTTGGACCCAACCGGCTCCCTCGTCCGCGCGAGCGGTTCCCAAAAAATCCACTTATGCCCATTTCGAACGGACGCGTCAGAGTCTCTCATCCTGCCAAAATTGCCTTCTTCAACCTCGTGAATCTCTTGTGAATTCGGAGAACCACTGGCCTGTAGAGACGACGGATATATTCGGTTGATCGTGAATGGGGAATAGCGTGGCGAAGTTTTTCCTCTTATTTTCTCTTTCCTCTTTTCTCTCTCGGCATGAATAGCCGTCGCGGCACGTAAGGCCCCTCTCCATTGTGCCGAAATCTCAAAGAATCACTGGCTCTCCTTAAGTCCGCTCGCTCGGTCAGGGACGCAAAGCCCAGTACTTGTTCTTTGTGTGCCCCCAGACCGAGGGACCTGCTGCAGTAATTTTTTCCAAAGTATACACGCTCTCTGCCAGTATCCGCGTCGCTACGGGATCTCGCCGGCCCGCGCTGATTCTATCGCCAGGATGAGCGTGTTCGCGACGTAAGCGACGTTTATGAACCGCTAATCCCTCTCATCTCGAACGTCCTCCTGATACATTCGGGCTTGAACGCTGTGTCGTGGATCGGTTTGGATGCGAGCGAGGATTAGTCCTGATAGATGATCGTCCTGATCGTGTTACGCATTCACGGTGCTATGTTACCATTTCGTTCAATCCTGAGGATTTATCTGGCGACATACTGGAGGTTTGTCTTTCACGCGTTTAACCGTTTCAGTCCCAAGCAGCGCTTGAGGCTTTCGGAAGAACACGGTCGAAAAACCCTGAACAGCGCGATAACGCTTGCCTTAATCGAGCGCGAAGAAGTCCAAACGTCACGATAGGGCTTGTTCAATTTTGTCGAAAAATACCAATCGTCGCAATAGCGCTTGTTGGTACTATGTGACGTACATGCATCAGCAAAGTTGAGCGCGATCACGCTGCTTGGGACTCAAACGGTTAACCCTTTGCACTCGACGATTTTTTCGTTACAGAAAAATAGTAATTCGAAGACTTTCTGTCATAAAGTCATTGAGGCTTTCGGAAGAACACGGTCGAAAAACACTGAACAGCGCGATAACGCTTGCCATAATCGAGCGCGAAGAAGTCCAAACGTCACGATAGGACTTGTTTAATTTTGTCGAAAAATACCAATCGTCGCAATAGCGCTTGTTGGTACTATGTGACGTACATGCATCAGCAAAGTTGAGCGCGATCACGCTGCTTGGGACTCAAACGGTTAACCCTTTGCACTCGACGATTTTTTCGTTACAGAAAAATAGTAATTCGAAGACTTTCTGTCATAAAGTCAAAGATATTTTTAAAATGGCAAATAAGAAATCCGATGCAAATTAAGACGTAGAATTATTTTACTTCGACATTGCACGCATCGTTAGGTAATTCTGAATTTGATATATTAATTAACATCGATCCTTAGAATCTAATTAAATGATGACTGAGAGGCGCCTTTCGAGTGCAAAGGGTTAATAGTGGAGAACGAAGTTGGAGGAAAACTTCGCGTGTGTCTCATTCTTTCGACGATTTAAAGCAAAACTGTAGAACTTACAATTAGTTTGAAGTACACGCGAGTGTCTGAGATATTGGAAAATAATATAAAAATATAAACGAAAATATATAACATAATTTCACTGTATATGAGTATTTGAAATATTAAAACACTGGGTGAAGGACTCCTCCCTTTTCGAATTTTTTCCATAATTACGAATTATAATAAAATTGTACTAACTCTTATCAGACACCAGCTTTTTATACGTGATTTTCATTAGGTTGTAGCTGGTTTCGATAAATGTGAGAAAAATTTCCATCTTGTCATCTCCCACGTGACGCACGACCGTAGCAACAAAGTACTGTTGTCACGTGAGAGATGATTTATAAAGGTTAATAGCATATTCCACGTAAGTAGACGAAGAGATCTCATGTCCTTCGTTAATTACCAGAATTCCTTCAATTTCGAGAGGATTCGAAAGGAACCTTCGAATAGTTAGCTGGCAGTTTCACGAATTTATCCTCCGATCGAAGACTCCGCTTTCGAGGCTATCGATTTTCCGACGTCCCCCAGCACGTTCGAACCTGCTCGTGTTCAAGACGTTCACCTGCGTGCACGGGCGAGGAAAAATCGATGCTTGAAAGGATCGAAGCTGGGTGCGAATCCCTGGAGCAACGAACGCGAATGCGGTAGCGCGGGCAACATCTGTCCTGGATCCAGGACAGCTGATCCTGGGCTGGGCGCGTGGCAACTTTCCGTTTTCCAGAAACGCATGGGGGTCCCCCGTGGAAGCTAAACGATCTCCCGTAACCGGACGTTTCATTGCGTTTGGTCTATTATTAGCGCCAGAAATAAAACGTTTCGCTATCCGTATGCCATGGGCCAACGCGTGTTGTTTGCCCTCTTCACGAGCCCTCGATCATTGTTAATTAAAGTATTTGAGCTTTATTTAGCACGTTTAATTTCGGCCTTTCTTAACGCGTTGGTTAGCGTCCTATCATCGTCTCTGTGTTAAAACAGATGCTCTAATGGCTACTGTACAGTCCGGGGGTTGAAATTTTCTTGGGTTCTAATTTCTAACTCGTAAACTCTCTTTGCCCCGAATTCACGAATTTACGAATTTAACAAATTTTTAATTCGCTTTATCTTTCGACTGTATTTCGCAATAATCGGTATCGTCGCGTGGCTAACGATAAATCGCTGTAATATGTTTCGTAATTTAATTTTTATATCGAGGCAACGAATTATGTCGAAGAGAAAGAAAGAAGCGCAGAGTCTGACTGGAAAATGGGAACTATGGTAATCTGTACCGATAAGGGCGGTACAGATCGGTTTTCTAGGAACACGGCATATGGTCAGTTTGCCAGGCGATTTTCTTTTGCCAGGTCGCGTGCCCATCGGGGGTTCGTTTTAGGGGCGGGCAGGTGACGGAATGGACCAGATGACCAAAGCTCTGTCAAATTTTGGTCTCGTAAAAGTGCCCTAGAAACGGCCATCCTCCGCACAATCCACTTATCTCGAGCAGGGAATCATTAATCTTTGGAAAATTTTAAGAGCTCTCTAAATTCCCTCGAAGCCGTTTACCTTCCCTCTACGACCATCGTAAAAGAAGAAACTTTAATTTGAAAAAAGAACAGCGAATTCGATCGTCCCCCCTGATATTTTTCAACAATTACGAGTACGAGGAAAAACACGAGGGGCCTATTTTTTTATTTTTCTATTTTTCCAGTCGTCCAGGAATTCTGTAAATAAAATATACACGGAACCACGATTCCCACGCCTACGAGGACCAGTGGTTCGCGTCAGTCGTCAATTAAGACGCGTCGAATCCAGACTCCGCGTCCTTCGTTCCAAACACTTTGGCCCTTATTCAGACAGCACGTTTACCAAATCGTTCGGGACCTATAATGACATCACAGGACACGTCCCGGGGTGTGAGAGCGTGCGAACGCGATATGATCTCTTGAGGACCACCGGACAAGGAGTCCTTATCTGATCGGCCATTAGGGTGAGACACAGGCCACGGACGATGCATCACAAACTGCTTGACTTTTATATTTTTCGTCCGCGCCCTTGTTTCCCTTCGTTCGCGTGACACGTTGATCATTATTGTCCCTGCTCCTCGATGAACTGCTTCTCGTCCGCTTTTTGACAGGACCTCACGCGTCAGAGGTCCCTTATCTGATCCTACCACGCGCCTTCCGCGACAGTAGCGTCGTTTGTATCGTTTCGTGTCGACGTTCCGATCTGAGAAATCCTACAAATTGGAGTAGACGTGAAACGTATTCCTACAGCTTGTCCCTTCTATCGCGGTATTTTTATATTGGCTGGAATGGAGTCTAACGAAGCTATATTTTTCGTTCCAAATAATTTCAAGCTGATACGAGCAGATGGAAATGAAGCATAGAACCTGGTCTGATAAAGAATAATCGTTATGCACGAGAATTCTTTACGACCATCTCATTCGAGTACAGGTAACTCTTATATAACACCGTTTCGATATAATACGATTCATAAATTGTATCCTGTTCTAACTAGAGCACTCGCGCGTATTTACATACATATAAATCGTCGGTCTAATATGTAATTTTTAATTCTACTGATTTTTCATTCTTCGACACGCATTTTCATGCCAGCATCGTGACCGAAGTAAATAAATAAATACTTGTATATCTATCTGTTTCCTTAATTATGTTTGGAACGCAAGCCTATTTTTTATTTCATTTTTATACCGCGATATAATGTCGGTCTAATATCTAATTTTTTATTCCACTGATTTTCCATTCTCAGACACGTATCACGTATTTTCATGCAAACATTGTGACCGAAGTAAATAAATATATACTTATATATCTTTTTTCCTAAAAATTATGGTTGGAACGTGAGCCTATTTTTGATCCGACTTTTATACCGCGATATAATCTAATTTTTAATTCCACTGATTTTCCATTCTTTGATACATACTTTCATGCAAGCATCGTGACCGAAGTATATAAATAAATACTTATATATCCTTTTCTTAAAAATTATGGTTGGGACGTGAGCCTACTTTTTATTTGATTTTTATACCGCGATATAATGTCGGTCTAATATCTAATTTTTAATTCCACTGATTTTCCATTCTTTGATACATACTTTCATGCAAGCATCGTGACCGAAGTAAATAAATAAATACTTTTATATCTATCTGTTTTCTTAGTTATGTTTGGAACGTAAAACTACTTTTTATTTGATTTTTATACCGCGATATAATGTCGGTCTAATATTTAATTTTTAATTCCACTGATTTTCCATTCTTCAATATGCATTTTCATGCAATCATCGTGACCGAAGTAAATAAATAAATACAATATATCCTTTTCTTAAAAATTATGGTTGGAACGTGAGCCTACGTTTTATTTGATTTTTATACCGCGATATAATGTCGGTCTAATATGTAATTTTTAATTCTACTGATTTTCCATTCTCCGACATGCATTTTCATGCAAGCATTGTGACCGAAATAAATAAATACTTATATATCTATCTTTTCCCTTAATTATGGTTGGAACGTATGCCTACTTTTTATTTCATTTCTATACCGCGATATGATTCAAGAATCTAATATGTTCCTTATATAAGGAACATCTCTATACGTATAATAATTAATATTATTACATACCTGTTGAACAGCGTGTTGAGAAATCTGCACTCTTTTCCAGATGAGGAATGCTGTATTATACACGTGGCTTGAGGACGGACCGAGTAACGACACACACAGGCAAAGAGCCAAGGAGGAACTAACCGGCATGTAAATATAACAGGACCTGAACGATTTTCGAAAATTTCTAGTGGTTTCTATCCGGTGTTTCGCGTATCGGCGAGAATTCAAGGTTGGCCGTCGAGGCCAGCCGCGCGTAGCGTAGCCGACGTAGGAAGTAAACAGAAGCGCGCTGCTTCCTGCCGGTTCCAGGAATTCGCGTAATTAGTGAAATCGCCGGGGGGCAAATGTGAACAGAGGATTAGACGAAGACCGAAGTCGCAGCTCATTTCGCGTCGCGCCGGTACAGTGATAACACGCGTCTTCGTGTTTACAAAGACACCGTCCTCCGTCTCCGAGCCACGTTTCTAACCCTGAGTTGCGTAGCTCGTTCGCGCGAGTATTTCTAAGGCGTGGTCGCGTTTTAATTCATACGGTTATCGCAATCGTTATAATTTTATAGTTATTAATTGCTTAATAGTAGAAAAAGCGTGATAAAGTGACCAGTGCAACGTGCTGCTGCTGCTACTGCTGCCTACGGACTTCATTCTTCTGGCTGGCGAACGTCGACGTTGGTGAGTCAGAATTATACACTTTTTACGATGCAACATTTTTCGTTATCATTCCCGTATATTATGATTTTCGATATCATTGCGTATTCCAATCGCGTTTACCTAGGTATTTCGACATTACCGCGTGATTTTAGCGTTAGTTTTATTCATTTAGCGAGTTAAGATTGTCAGGGTTGCTGAATCTTTTTCATCTATTTTTAATCGAGTAGTTATCGATATTAATTCGAATTAATTATTGCAAGAGGAAATTACCCGCGTCGATATAGTTGAAATATAAATTCACGTTATTAGTGAGAGGTGCAGGTAAAATTTATTTTAATTTATTTTAATCGTAAGAAAGATAGGAGCAACAGAGCATAGGAAGTCGTTCGATTCTTACTGGCTACACTCGCATAATCGTCTCACCATGATAAATTCGCTCGATGAGTGTATACCGATAATTATACAGTCGGGGTTGATCTCGAGGCTCATCGAAAACGTAGCACAGCCCTCTTGCTTCGCGATAAAAAAGCAAATTAAATCCGACTACCACTGCAGGCGCTCATCAGCTCGTAAATATTAAACGCGGGCTTGATTTAATCGCGATCTTCGTTAGGAATATACTCACCGATCGACTTTCCTTTTATCATCCGTCCTTTCCTTTCTCCCGTACCACTATTCGCTTCGCCATCTTTTTTCCCTGTCGAACAATAACGATTTCAACTTTCGAGAGCTCTTCCGAAGATCAGACAAGGTGCAAAGTGAATGATCGTTTCACATATCTAAATTGTAAGGGTGGTGACTCTTTGGGGGTTCCAAGTATCACGAGATTCTAAATAAGTGATAATTTTGTAATAAAGTAATATTTCGAAATTCCAAGAAAATTCCGAGGAAAATTTCAAAGAAAATTCCAAAGGAAATTCCAAAAGAAATTCCAAGGAAAATTTCAAAGGAAATTTCAAAGGAAATTCCAAGAAAATTCCAAGGGAAATTCCAAGGAGAATTGCAAGGAAAATTCCAAGGAGAATTCCAAGGAAAATTCCAAAGCTAATTCCAAGGGAAATTCCAAACAAAATTCCAAGGAAAATTCCAAAGCTAATTCCAAAGGAAATTCCAAGGAAAATTCCAATTCCAAGAAAATAGATCTGGTTTCCCGCGTTCTTACTCGAGTTCGCCACTGGCCTATACCAAAATCGAGTGAGCGATCGTTCAAAATTTCGTCACGAGCACTGACCGAGCCCCATTATTTTCTACTTTATCGAGAAAAATCGGCGGTCCACGTGACACGTACAGCCGGGCAAGGATTTTTCAGCGACCACCGACCGCGCGTACCGCTCTCGATTATGATCAAACCGACTTACAGCGCACGGAGACCGTGGCAAGGCGCCTGACGCGGTTGCAGGTCCGACGTAGCCATACCCGACGTCTCCACGGGGCTTGCTTAATTAAATTAATTTCAATTGGGCTCTTGTATCGAAGGGGGCCCCAGATACACTTTCACCGTGTTGCGACAGTGCCGCCGCCCTGGATCGGCTATCTCAATCTGATACAGGTACGGCGTCTGTTGATAACAATATCTGGATGCCCCGGGCGATCGTGGGTGCACCATGGTGTGCGTACACGTGCGTCCACGCGAACCTGTATTACGTTATACTCGCGGCCATTGGCGAGCCACGTTGTTGCTCGGCTGTTACGCGTCGCGCTTCGAAATTTCAACGATTTATCGACACGAACTGGAACGCGACCGATCGCCCTCCCCCTTGGCCCCCGCCGGATATCGACAAGGAGATCTTGGTTGATCCGTTGCTCGGTAATGCAATTACGCCGGGACCGTTTCAGCGACACGCTTTGTCTCCACCTGGGATATCCTTGTTCGCTTCAGTTTCGGAGGTCATGAATCGGGAACTAGTAAGAAGGGGTGGTTCGAGCTCTGGGATATATTAGTGTAACGAAAGGGTGGAAATATTATTGTAATCTCTTATGGGGGAACTTTAAATTGCGATCTGGCCGCTTCTTTTATTATAGACGAATTTGACAACGATTATAAAATAGATAGGAACTACCTGTCGAGTATGAGACTACGTTTACTACCCTAGTGAGATGCTATTTAGTTATTTGGAAAAATACGAAACACCCTCTCTGTTCGTTCGATATCCTACTTCAAAGATGTACAAACAATTCCTCGAATTTTGAAAAAAAAAGAAAAAATCAGATTTTACCGGACGTCTGCTCGTCCACTCGCGAGGTACCCGTAGAACCCCATGGAGGAAAGCAAGCGAAAGAAAAGAAAGAAAAGGAAAAAGAAGCCGTGGAACCCGCTTAGGGTTGAACGACCCTAGGCGACGTCTCCTCCGTCGTGTTAGCACGCAGTCAGCGAAGCTTACGGGTGCGTTCATAATCAGCGTCGACAAGGCGTACACGCATCTCGTCAATGGTACAATGAGCCCTTTCCTTCGCGTGGACGCAGCAGCGGGGGCGAAGAAAAGGGAGGAAGGTGGAAGACGGAGGTGAAAGAGGAGCGCAGAAAAGTGGATGGAGGTGGAGGATATTCAGGATCGTGAGGATCGACCGCAGAAGAGGCGAAGGAAACCGGACCTGTTCCTGATTCAGGAACGTCTCGAGCCAGTTAGGAATCCCGGCTGATGCGCGCCAGAAGAAAGAGGAAATAAAAAGAAAGGGAAAAAAGAAAGACTGGAAATCTTCCCTCTGGATTCGTGTGAAAGAGGTCCGTACGTTTTCGAGTTTTCTCACATGGCCGCGAGAATCTAAGACGATCGCCGTGCGGACGAGCACGTTCTCGAACATTGGAGGCGGAGAGAAGTTTCAGAAATAAGAACGGAAGGGTGAGGGTGGTGTGATCCCCTTTCGTTTCATTTTCGACCCGTTCGTGGTGCGTATCGAGCGTGCGTGAGGCGGCGTCACAAAGGCCCACGTGAACGAAAACCTGCGGCCATTGTCGCGCTTGTTTGTAGAAGCGCTGGTTTTGTAAAACTATTAGAGCAGATTGGCGGCAGCTTTTGCCCCTTTCGGATACCGATCCTGGTAAATTGTAAGCGTTGAACAAATGGGGGACTTTGGATACTGGAGATTGGTATCTGACGCTAAATACGTCGTGATCTGAATCAGGACTATTTAACCACTTGCGCTATAAAGACGTGCCACGCATGCTTTTGTTCCAAAGCCACCAGCGACGTGTATACCACGTCGATAGAAATTTGTCGCAGAAACAAAAACGACGTGTCCGTCACGTCGGCTAACAGTTAGCTCGCAGACGCGGTGCGCCATCAATGTAACGCCTTATCGCATGTATATTGCAGAGCGTGGCACGATAACCGAAAGTTAAATCGTAACGCAAGTGGTTAGTTAAACTTTAGCTATGTTTTTTTAATCGAGAAAATTTTTCTTTCCCTCTTATTCTATTTTATTTCTCATGATTTTCCTATTTTTCCATCCACGGGTGATACGACCGGTCATGGTAGGTTCAGTGTTACGTGTTACACAGAAGGTGGGGGATGTAGCTTTCTAGAATAGTCGTAGGTAATTCTAAATTTAAATTCGTGGCGTGTTACGAAGGCGAATACTTGAAATTCCAGTGGCCGAAATAATCCTGTCGACTCGAAAATAATAGAATCATTCATCTCGCACGAAACAACGCTGGAATTAATCCTTATTAGATTCCCCCTATCACGACAGGGCACTTAAATCAATTTTCGATTTAGTCTCGACCAATCGAATACCTCGAAATTATAATTCAAATTATGTTACTTATCAAGATCTCGGTATCTCAGCCTGCTCTGATCAAATTACGCGTAAAAAGTTTGATCCAATCGCGACGAATCTTCGAATTAAAATTCAAATCAGTTTCTAGCTGAGATAAAACCAGCCTTAAATTTACTTCCAATTAAACCACCTAAGATTTTTCGAATAATTTCTACCAGCCAGCTTCTCGACTCGATCAAGCTTCTTCGTCCTATTTACACAGGATCAAACGAGATAAAACAATAGAGAACGTGTAGGTATATTGTCATAAACAGTTGACTAACCCAATCTTCATCGGGATGAATTTCTTCTGTTCACCCACTCATTTTAACGCTGGAACTACCGATCTTTAATGGGTACCTAACTATAACGTGCACAGATTATAGTAATTTTAGCGGTACGATGAATATGAGCGAATATATTGATTACAGTTCTTTTTTAATATAAGTTGATACCAATTTTATTCTTAAAGCAGGTGCATGTGTTCGGTGATTGCAAAAAGGAAAATTCTGGGACCAGTCATTTTCACTGGGTTGGTAGTTCTAGTGTTAAGCATAGTATATTGTATCTTTTACCGACCAACAACAACCCTAGATGACTCTGTACTATATTATTATTTTTCTTGTTACCAAAGGGTTATTACCCGTTAAGATTGTTACAATTTTGTTAAAATAACTGGACAGTGGATTTGTATGTATATATTAGGTCTACGGAAACTTTTGTCCGTTAATGTCACCTGAAGTTTTGTCGAATTCACTATACTTTCCAGACTGAATACCTAATTCCATCATCCTGGGAAGTGGTCATAAGTAACGATGAAAATGATATTCTTAGATAAATATAAATAAATTTGTTGAAAATGTATTATTTTCTTTTACTTCAAAAACGGACAGAACTTTTCGGTAGACCTAATATATATATTTGTAAAGCAAATCTTGTTATATCTGTATCTCTTACGCGACTGACTTGCGTAGCTAGCATGAGCCATTGGCTCCTGGAAGAGAACATTCTAAAACAATAACAATAGTCACGGTAAATTTACACAGATGTCATGTGTCAATCAGCCTAATTACCTAAATATCGTTTGCTATTATACCGATATCTTGTTTACAGTTAGCTACTCTAACAGAGATAAATAAATAAGTAAAAGGATATTTCGTCATCGAAACGATAAAACAGTTTGACATAGTAGCGAGACAGTGGAGGTTAATCGTAAAACGTTTGAGAGATTCTCGAGCCTCATCGGGCCCAGCGATCAGGTTTAATCAAACGATCGAACGATCGATCTCCGACACCTCTGTAACCAGCGTGTACTGGTAGTCGCGACGAAGTGGAGCATATCCGCGCGAACGGGCCCCCGTTAATATTTTATCGCGCGTAGCCCGGGCGAACACTTATCTGTTCGATTCGAGGAGGCCCCTCGTAGAAAGTAAATCTCGCGTCATGGAGAGGCTGCGCGCGAGGTCGCCTCGCGAGCATAAACATCCGTACGTGTACGACCTGGAATTCCCGTTTGATTTACTGCCGCTATCTCGACGCATTAGTCTTTGGTCCCCCGGGGGCCGATATCATCTGCCTTAAAAAATGCTGCCGTCAACGCGGCCCGCCAACTACCGTGCTACCCATCCTCCACGGATCGACCCGTCGTCGTTCCGTGCCGTTTATGGCCTACCGTCGCCTCTCTCTCCTTCTTCCTGTCCGCCCTCGTCCTCGAGGCAGTTTCGCCCCTGGTCAGATATCGCCTTACGAGCGGCCATTCCAGTCCGAGATCGACCTTTGCCGAGGCAACAGGTTCAAGGTGGAGGCGTCGCATCGGACCAGGGGGTGAATTACGATGGCGCAGATTCGAGGATTCAGAGTTATCGGGGGTCGCAGGGGTACCGAAGCGAAGCTAGTTGAATTGAGATTGAGCGATTTAACGATTTATATTTATCGGGACCGGTGGAATCGATGCATGAAAAATTTGTTACGGGGTGGTATTATTGGAATTATGTAGGTGGAAGCAGGAAACAATCTTCGATCGAGATTGATCGATTTAACGATTTATATTTATCGGAATCCGGTGGGATCGATGCATGAAAAATTGGTTACGGGGTGGTATTATTGGAATTATGTAGGTGGAAGCAGGAAACAATCTTGGTGTATCATAATTGAATATATTTCGATTCGCAATTAAATATATAAAAATTGCACGTCCACTCTGTTAGATTGCCGAAACGAGAGTGAGTCATATCATCACGTGGCTCGACCATGTAGTACCCAACTGGTCATATATAAAATATTATACAATAGATGTCTCCATTATAATACTGTTCCAACAGGTATATTGAAGAAGGTATGATGATAAAAAGTATAATGGAGAACGGAATTTTTTAATTTTTCGAAAGACAAGTTAGGCTGAAGATTGGCATGAGTCGTGGCCCGTCGTCCGCGACTTGGTGAGGGCCGATGAGTAGCCCTCATGGAAATCATTATACCGGCGAAATAACAATGGCCGACGAGCAGAGACGTTATTTGTTAATTTAAGTCTTATCTAACACTAAGTTGTAGCTGCTCTCGGTAAATATACAAAAAATTTCCGTCATATCACCTATCATGTGACCCACGACCACAGCGACCAAGTACTATTGTCACGTGAGACGTGACTTACGACCGATAAGGGTTAAATAAAGTGTTAAAATAAGCGTCTAAAGCCTTTAATCGATGCTTTCAGAATTTTCCCACAATCCTCTCGCACTTTCATTGTCGCGAAATTTTATTCGATATTTTGAAAATTGATCGCACAGTGTTTATAGACGTTCCAATACCATGTTTTCTGCAGAACGACATCGTAAACCATAACTTCCCTCGGCGGCTGTCGCTTCGAAGAAGCGAGCAATTTTCGGTGCGAATTAAAAGCAATTAGACGTGCACATGGACCGGCTTCATTTTCATAAATCAGCTGCTTATTAGAGGCGCCATTGGATGAGGTAAGAATCTCGGAGCAAGCCGATTGCTCGTTGGTTGGTTGAATGGAGAACCGGGCGGCGGACGGGTGGAAGAAATATCGCGAGGTGAAAACTGCTCCGTTTCCGCCCGATTAATCCCCCGGCTACGTGTATCCCGAGCTGATACGCGTCCGAAAATGAAATTAGTGCGCGAGCACGCGGGTGGGTAGCCGTGCTCCCTACTGCTTCTGCCAGTCGGTGGTCCCTGCCGGGCATACATTAAATAAATAATCCCGATCCCGGCCTCGATATAACGTGACCGCTTAGAACACACCGGCGAGAAGCTACTGCCGGTACCTCCTCCTTGCGCAACTGTCGGCCGGTCGTTTCAATTAATTAGCATCGCGGTATAAAAGACGAGTCTCATCATCTTTTCCTTCTCGTTCGGCTTTCACGTTGCTCTCGTTGCGCCGGCTCTGGCCAGCCGCCACGGCTAGATTATTCAAAACGACTCGCCGTGGCGAGCAACGGTGCGCGACCGCCGAGCGTTATTCATCCGCGTGTATCGTGCGTGCTGCACGTCCTAGAAAACTTATTAGTAATTCATGCTCGTTGGCCAGTTCGTAGATTTTATGGGGAGCAGTCGTTAATCGTGGCAAGTGAGCGTCGCCACCGAAGCCACGGACACGGTGCTATCGGTTTTTAAGGGGCGACCGACCGGGATACTGGTCCACGACGCGACTCGGCGTCGGAACGCCTTCCATCGAGTGGGAGGTTGTTGCGACCGGAGTCACGCGGCTGAGGAAGAGAGAGATCGTAGTCGGAGTTGGCTCTGGTTCCATTGTTATTAGCATCGGAGTCAGTTTCGATGACTTCGTGTCGTAGTAAAAATTAAACACTGAAATAAATTTTACACCCTAGCGATGTAAATGTGGGGGTGATCCCTTCCCCTTTTGTCACTCGTGTCTTTTGTCTTTCGTTTTCTGAAGACGTCTTTGATTTGCGTGGCCCTATATAGACAGGCCAGTTCTAATTGTGCGCCCATTTAACCCTTTACACTCCGCCCTTCAGTCGCCACTTAATAAAATTTCAAAGATCGATATTAATTGATATGTCAAATTTAAGATATGGTATTTAAGATAATGGTGTGCGAAATATCGAATTAAATAATTCCATGTATTAATTATTATACGGTTTCTTATTTATTGTTCAAAAAAATATCGTCAGCTTTATAGCAGAAAATCTTTGAACTACTACTCTTCTTTAACCAAAAAATCGTCGAGTGCGAAGGGTTAATAAACATCTATATAGTTTTGCCACCGTTTCCACTGGCTACTATTTCTTTGGATTGTAACCCCTTAACACTTTGGAACGCGTTGGATCCATCCGATTCGCGAAGATCGTTTCTGGGATGGATAGTTGTTCGTGACAGGGGAGAGAAATTTTATGTGGAGAGAAAAATAAGTAGGTTGAATATACAGGCGATGGAATTTCTTTTAAAATAGTCTGAATGCTTTAGACAACCCTCGATCGCAATCCAAAGTTCAGGGTCCAGGGCTACTGTCCCCATTAGGAATTAAAATATTTTAATCAACGATAAATCTGTGTTCAATGTTCCCTGAGTTATTTCAAATTTCTTGAAATTGAAATATTTTTCTATCGAATTCTCATTACAACCCTTAACCACCGGAAATTAACGCTTCAAGGATTCTCGCACCCCATTACCAGTTAAGACACCTAAACCGACAATAAATTCCTATTGTTCTTAGAAAAATAGACAAGGTTGGAGAAGAGAAATTAGGTTGAATATATAGGTAATAGAATTTCTTTTAAAATAGTCTAAATGCTTTAGACAACCCTCGGTTGCAATCGAAAATTCAGGATCACAGGGTCTCCTGTCCCAGTTAGCAATTAAAATATTTAAATCCGTGATAAATCTGTGTTCAATGCTGAGGTATCTTAAATTCCTTGGGATTGGAATATTTTTCTATCAAATTTTCATTACAACCCCTAATCATCGGAAATTGATCTTTCGAGGATTCTCACACTCCATTATCAATTAAGTCACTTAAGCCTTAACGACAATAAATTCCCATTGTTCTTAGAAAAATATACAAGGTTGGAGAAGAGAAATACGAAGGTTCCTCGAGAAGAGGCAGTAGCCACAAGGGTGTACTTGATATTTCGACGACGTGGCGGCTAGAGGATGACGCAAACGGTGAGATCCGTTTCTCACGCGGACGTTCCTCGAGATAGCCACTCGAGATTCCAGATTCGGATCTGCGATTCAGCGTCGATCGTTAGTCACTGCCTCCCCTTCGCCGCGTTTCTTTTTTTCTCAGGCAGGATTTTCGCAACCGGCAATTTCACCCGTCGACGCACGCGCGTAAGCACGCCGCGTACGCAACTCGCGCGCACTCGCATGATCGAGCCAGAGCCATTGTCTCTGCGCCGCTCGGAGAAAGTGTGACCCTAATAGCCGAGGGAATGATTAGAGGAATCGCGGCGCTCCAATCAGCACGCGCCGTCGCACCCACTCGTACAAACACGGCAGACCGGCTCCTTTCTCTAAAACCGCGAACGTGTACCTCTGGTCGATGCTTTTCTTCTTTCCTCTTTCCTTTTTTCCGCTCTCCGCGGAGGGCCCTCTTGCGGTTTTGAGTCATGCGATTATCCGCGAGAGTGCAAACGAATGATTTCGGTAATTTTTGACACCCCTCCTGGCTTTAATTAATTTCCTAATTAACTCTGAAGAAGGAACCGAGAGACAGTGATGATCCTACCGACTTCCTTATTTTTGTTCGAATAATGGAAAATCGTGCGATTATCCGCGAGAGTGCAAACGAATGATTTCGGTAATTTTTGACACCCTTCCTGGCTTTAATTAATTTCCTAATTAACTCTGACAAAGAAACCGAGAGACAATGATGGCTTCGTCCTTTTCTTAATTTTTGTTCGAATAATGGAAAATCATGCGATTATTCTCGAGAGTGGAAACAAATATTTTCGGTAATTTTTTACATCCCTTTTGCCTTTAATTAATTTTGTAATTAGCTGACAAAGAAACCGAAAGACAGTAATGGATTTGTCGCCTTCCTAATTTTTGTTCGAATAGTGAAAAATTATGCGAGTAATCCTCAAGAGTGGAAAAGAACATTTTTGATAATTTTTGACACCCCTCTTTGCTTTAATTAATTTTGTAATTACCTCTGAAAAAGGAACCGAGAGACAGTAATGATTCTATCGTCTTCCTTATTTTTGTTCGAATAATGGAAAATCGTGCGATTATCCACGAGAGTGGAAATGAATGTTTTCGGTAATTTTTGACACCCCTCCCGGCTTTAATTAATTTCCTAATTAACTCTGAAGAAGGAACCGAGAGACAATGATGGTTTCGTCCTTTTCTTAATTTTTGTTCGAATAATGGAAAATCGTGCGATTATCCACGAAAGTGGAAATGAATGTTTTCGGTAATTTTTGACACCCCTCTTGGCTTTAATTAATTTTCTAATTAACTCTGACAAAAGAACCGAGAGACAGTGATGGTTTCATCGTTTTCCTAATTTTTGTTCGCATAATAGAAAGTGGAAACGAATATTTTCGGTAATTTTTGACACCCCTCTTTAATTAATTAATTTTCTAATTAATTTTAATTAATTTTCTAATTAACTCCGAAGAAGGTGTTGAGAGACATTGATAGTTTCGTCGTTCTCCTAATTTTTGTTCGACTAATGTAAAATTGAATTTTGCAATTGAAACTAGGGATATTGAAGAGCTGAAAATAGGGGTGTCGAAAAATTCTGAACAATCCTTTGGAAGTATTTAGGTTTCAAATTAGTCGTAATACGATTACGTGTCGTTTCAAATTGGGATTTCTAAGGAGATGACAGGGACGAGCTGGTTGAAGAGAAGACTTCGTGACGACGTAACGCGTCTTAGAAATAGGAAATGATTTAACGTTCTAACTTCTCCGTAATTTGCTTTGTTATCTGGTAATTGAGATCTGAGGCTTCGTCCTGAATCCGCGCAACGTGAGCAACCAGCGAAAGTGACTTTCGCTATTGAAAGACCGACTAGCACGCGAGGATCAGCTGAGCAATCTTTGCAGGATACCGCTTCTCGATAATAAAAGTGTCTATTATGTTCGTGGAACGTCGATTCTTTGACGGGGGTGTGTCTGGTATCATAAGTACCCTCGAAGACACTTGGCGGAATGCGTCCTTAATGAACCCACGTGTCTGCCACTTGTCAACACTCCGTGTACACAATGGTGGTCTGACATATATATTGACGTATCACGTCCACCAGTTCACGATTATTCATCGTTCCGGCGACGAGGGACTGGAGATTTCCAGTCGATTTTATTTGACCATAATTATTATCGGGTCTGACACTCGCGAATAATTTATCCCTCGTATAATTTAATTGGTTAAATTAGCGTGGAAACTTCAAAGTATTTTTCAACCTGTCAACCCTTTTATCTCTCCCTCCATTATTCGACTCGAGGTTCTCCGAATCTCTAAATTTATTTATTAAAAACGAAATGCTCGTGAATTAAATTTTATTTGGAAGCGAAAATTTAAATATCTGTACGGAATTAGAAATAATTATCGCACACCTATGATTACCGGTAAAATTTTCACACCCCTTTTGCAATTAAGAATTAACATCTTCCTTAAAATTCGTATGAAAAATTTAGAAATATTTAAAAATTCTCGAGAAATTAATATTAATTACCTCTGATCCAAGTTAGTCTAAGACCGAGTTATTCCTTGTTCTCGTATCCACGCGAGAGAAAATTACCTAGGGATCTGACCGTCAGGTGGCGCCGTGTACAAGGGCCCGGACGATCCGGCGCCGGGTTACGTGCCCCAGGGCACGATTGCAAGAAAATCGTGTAATTTACAGGCGACAATACGCTCGGTTCCAGCTCATTGAAGCACGAGCCGTTAGACCCCTAATCGGCGCATTATCGATCTTAACTCGCCATCGTTCCCTCCAGTCATGCAATTCCTCTGAATTCTGCCGATCTCGCGCAGCCCTTAATTTGTTCCGATTATACATTAAGGGACCGTGAAGACATCTCGAGCGAAGAAATATACGATATTAATCGTGCCACCGATTTTTGCAATTTTCTCAGGCTCTTTAATAAAATCCTTACATTTTTCTATATTTTATACAAAATGTATAAATTGTTCCTTGTACTTCGGATTAATTACGCGATATTCTTTCCATTTTGTGGACAATTTTCTAATTAACGCTTCCATACGTTATTCTATTAATTAAATTTTCTTTTCTCAAATTGGTAATTGGAACGATTTCTTCAAGTTCGTTTTTCCCATCTCACGGGCCCCAATTATTTTCTCATTTTTGTCATGCAACGAATATAAATCAGGCAAGAACAAATTACCGATTTCCATACTCGCTTGATCATATCCCAGCCGATTTTATGAATCGTTCCGCTGGATAAGGATGTCTCGGAACGAGATTAAACCGCATTAGGGAGAAATATAAATAACCGCGATCGCTGCTGATGGCGTTTTAACGAGGTCGAACGAATTCCACCCGCGACGAGCGGATCGATCGTCGGTATTGCCACGCTACCCAAGGCGCCAGACCCTTTTTAATGTTCGATCGCCGGCGCGACCGATCAATTAGCGGGCTATTGATCTTAGTCGAGCCGCATAAGGCTGTGCACGATGACGATGCCTTGGAAAAGTTCCTGCCACCTGGCCAGACCCCCGCGGCACGAGCAGATGCGGTTCGATTCTCCGATCGATCGATCGCGTGCCTCCCTGTGATTTTTCGTCCCCCTTCTGGAACCCAGTTCCAGAAAATTCTCACAACGAACAATTTTTTCAATTTCTCCACGTTACTTGACACATTCTACCTTTGCCATTGTGTCTTTGGATCCATGGTATACCCTAGGACTTAAAATTCCTCGAGTTAATTCCACGGTTCGGGTATAGTTGATAATTATTTCGAGATTATTACTTTTTCCAAATTTACGAGCATTTATTTCCAAAAAATTATAGCGTCGTTTTATACATGTGGTATCGCGAGCAGTGAAGAACGCTAACAAAGGAAATAGTATTAACCCCCTTCGCTACGACGGATGACTATAGTCATCGGCTACGAGACGCCATCCACACACGACGGGCGACTATAGTCATCGACCACAAAAATTGAGTAAAAGATTAAGACAAGTGCTACCGTTCCTCTTAGCTCTCTTCGCAAAGAATTGCAAGCTCCATTTCGATGGTCAGTTTCTCCTTTCCATTTTTCCTTCAAAATATTTGCGTCAGAAATGTTTCCATCTTTGACACGTCGTTTCCTTTTGCGGGAAAGGGTTCCATTACTTCTACTTAAAGGGTTAGGAGTGATACCAGGGCGAATGGGAGTGCAGTCTTATTCCTAAGCGAACACGTGGGAACGCTTCTCGAAAAGCGAGGAATAATAAATACCGGCATTGGATTCGACTTGGGCGAGATTTTTCCAAATTTCCAGAAATTTCTTTCCAAAAAATTAATAGCGTCGTCTCATATAAGTACGTACATCCGTACAATTTCTATTCTCAAAATAATAATCGCGAAGGGATAAACGGAAACGTAATCGAAAAACGGATGGAATGGAACCCTAACTCGAGTTCGGAAGCGAAAGAAAATTCGTGATCCCTCGGAAGTACCCTGTCCCATGTCTCCACGAAGAGATAGAACCCTAGCGTCTCGCTTGCTCGTAGCGAGGCGCGGAAAAAAGCGATTGGAAGTCGGCGAGGATGTTTTCTGCGACAGACTGTCGTCGGTTTTTCACACGTCCAACGGTCCTGCTGCTCGGGACCGGCCTCAACCTGTCCGGCTCTCAACGGTCATTCCCACAGTCACCTGTGCCTCGTCGAAGACACTCGCTGGCCCATTGTAACGATCCCTAATACGCGTTATCCCTCGACTCTACCGGTTCACGATCCTCCGTCTTCCTCCCTTGTCTCCGTCTCGCTGATTTCTTCTCGCGACGACACCTTGCCCGTCCGAGACAAAGGGATCGCGGTCGCGACCGAGCTTGAAATGCTAATCCGCTTCGGCAGGGTCCGCGGCGCGCCTGGATGAGAGAAGAGGCGCAGAAAAGGGCGAATGAAGAAGCGTGGAAGAGGAACGAACGGGGTAAGAGACGCGAAACGGGGGCCCCGTGAGTTACGGGACAGTCTTAATTTCGTCATTCATCTCGGCTGGAGAGAAGAAGAGCGGAGAGAAACGTCAGCCCCGGTTGGAGAACGGTTGCGTTCGACCAGTTCTCTTCTTTCTTCCTCCGCTCACGATCCGAGCCGTGTAAAAACTCGATGTCTCCCTCTCGCACCGTTGCGCTGTGTGAAATTGTTGTTTACTCAACGGACTGCTACGTGTTAGCATATCGGCTGATTTATAAGCGCGCCGCAGGTCTTGAGAGATTGCCCGTGGTCTTCTTGTTTCGCCTCGGACGAGGAATAGTCCCGTTTGGCCACTCTTTTAGCGGTCGACGCGGTGGATGATTGTCGGGGCCAAGGAGGGGTGATGGTTCATCGTGTCGAGGAGGGAAGGCTTGTATAGGGTGTCGTAATTTTAACGTTTCGAGTATTTTGTCTGTTGTTAGTCGAGCGTTACATTGGTTAATGGATTAACTTCTGGAGTCTTTGAAATCGTGCTCTAGCAAGAGAACCCCCCTTTTCTGCGTTTCAAATATTTCAATGCGGCGCGATTAGCGTATGGTAGTTGGCAAAAGATTCGCTCCACTCGGCCCCTCGCGAGAAATCCAACTCGCTCTCTCGTTTGCTCTTTAAAAACCTTTTTAGGAGAACGCCTCGTGATATTTCACACAGCCCATTCTATACGGATACGTATACTCGCGTGTGTGTATAGGTATAATAGGGAGGTTACAGTTGGAGGAAACGGAGAATAATTTGGTACACGTTTGGTGTAATGGATTTCACGAGGGACGATAAGAAGGTGGCAGGAAAGGGATCGGAAAAAGCGAACGCGTCTTGTATCGATACTCTCCGGAAGCGGTCGATTTCCGGGATTATCCAAAGACCTAGCCGTTGAACAGGCAGAGCGTACAGGAGCCTCAATGGCGTTATTAAGTCACGCTTCGTGTACCGGCCTCTCGTGGACCGGCGTTCTCATGAAAGCCCAACATCCTATCTAATGCCAGCGATCCATCATCCTCCTTTGGCGGAGCTGCTGGTACCGACCTCGGGCAACTCGAGACGTTCTGAATAACATAATGCCGTTTTCTCCATGGCTGTTCGCGCTGTCTGCTGCTCGCTCGCGCCGTGCCCACGAACAAACGAGCCCTAATTAATCCGGCGATCTCTCTGTTTTCGGCCGGACGATCTCGATTCGCTCCGTGGCGAACCACGCGTTCCTTCTGAAAATGGAGCGTGACGATCGCACGCCGAGCAACCTGGCGCGTGCTTTCTTTTCTCTTGCGAAACAACGCACCGGGCTACTTATAAGGGATGCGGACGTTGCAACGCGCGAATTCGCAAACTCGCCAGGAATTATCGATATTTCGATAATGATCCAGCGAATTTTTGTATTTTACTCGATTCGTAATTTAACTCCCCTCTTGACACTGTCTCGTCCGCACGTCTAATCGGGATCCTTTTGTATGGCGCCGGTAGGACTGACTCATCGTTTTCGCATGATACCAACAAGGTGTCACCGCCATTTGTCCGATAGTTTTCGCATGATACCATCTTGATGCCACCGGATGGTATAGCGTTAATTCCCTTACTTTCCATAATAATTTGTTACGTTATTATACGAGCAGAGAGTCCCTGTTTGACACGTTAAACGCCACGCCACTTCGTATGGCCTAGAGGGGCCCGCATGACGGCTAAGTATGGCGTGAACGGAACGACACGTAAATTCGGCGTGATCGTTTAACGTGTTGAACATTTTCCATCGATCTTGAATTTCGATCTGCTTCCAAGAGTATAGAAATTCCTAAGAAAATTAGGAAATTATCGATGGAAAACCGTCTGTGTGAAAGGGATGGTTACCGATATGAGAATCAAAAAATCGACTCCTTTGTGCGATCCTACTACGTCAACGTGTACAATCCTAATCTACGCACTCTATGTATATTACAAGCTGACATCCAGTGGGATCCACGAGGCTCCCCAATGAATTGGAGCATCGTAAAGCAATATAAGCATGATGCAAACAGGGGTTCGATCGTTGTAACCGATGACGTCGATCGTGATCCAACAGAGGCGCTTTTATGCCCCCTACGATGGGGCTGCAGAACAGTAGTATTTCTGTGCCCCGTTAACCACATGCCAGCGCGATAAAAAGAAGTGCGTGCCATTGGAATTGACGGTAACGCAGGCGTTATCGAGAGATCGATAAATGCCGACACAATGAACCATGGGAAATACGTATATTGGGACGGCGCGACTGATAAAGAGAGGAGCCTGACTTTTTATTGCTGACAGGCTGAAAGGGTGAATGGTACCTTGTACCCACCTTGGAACAACGACCTCTTCACACACGTCCACCTTTTCCACCATAATCGCACCTTTAATCCCCATATTTTTCGGCCCCCTGGTAATTCTCCAAGTCAAATCGATGTACATTTCGGATCCAGATGTCGGACGTAGGTATGGTAATTTCTGGGTAATTTTCTTATAGTGCATATTAGAAAAGGTATAGATACCAGTCCAACTATCGAATCATCGCGTTTTATTTAGGAAATTGAGTCTTTATGTCTCATTTTATTTTTTCTCTAACCGCGTTGAATATAAAGTCCCACTTTCGGGACATTTGTACCCCTAATTTACGCTTATTTCATCCCGCGTATATCTCGATCCTCGGGTACCTTTTATTTTCCCGAAATCGCTGTTCGATTTCGCAATGGTCGAGATCCTGCTCCTTAACGATTCGAGCTGTGCCCCTCTGACCGTCTAATTTCCAAAGATTTAGCACGCTGTCTAACGATCGAATCGGCCGTGTAACGTGTTACTCGAGACAATACGGGACAGCCCGTGAATCCCTGCGGCAGATTACGTTTTCACGAGGGCGATTAGGGTGAAATTAAATATACGGTGGCCGCGATGATAGCCGGTCGTAAAAACGGCCGGAGGTAAATATTAAGGCTGCGGTTTTGCGGACAAACGAGCTTGTTTTCACGGTTTCTATCTCGTACCTGTACGCTCGAGGGATTAGGATTAGCATTCGGCCGGCTAACAGGCGACGCACGGGCGTCTCGTGGAAACGTTGTTTCCTTTTTCTTTCCCTTCTTAATGCACGTTTTATCGTCGTCGTTCGTCGAACGAGCTGCGCCCGACGATAGAACACGAAAGGTGGCCGGGGATTAACGTGTTTAATCTTGCGGTTAGAGAGCAAATAGCGCGAAGAAGGTGTAGGATAGATGATGAAGAGACGGGTAAGCCGGCTGCGGTTGAAATCACAATGCTCCGTGCCGGTAAAACTTGCGGTTTCGGGCCTCTCGCCTTTTACGCGGCCACGTGCGATTATGACAACCGGTAATGGAAGACTATGAAAATTCGACGAGAGAAAAACGCGTAATTCGAATTCCCTCGTAGCAATTCGCAGCGTTTCTGCTACCTTGTTAGACGTAGATAGAACAAACCTGATACCAAAAATTGAAAAATCGAATATTTACATATTTGCATTTAAAATTTAAAATTAGCAATAAAAATTGGAATTTTGTAATTAAAATTAAATTTAAGATTTCGTGCCTCTCGCAGTTACATGCGATTATGCCAATCGGTAATGAAGGGCTATGGAAATTCGACGAAGGAGAAACGCGTAATTCGAATTCCCCCATAGCAATTCGCAGCGTTTCTGCTACCTTGTTGAACACAAATAGAACAAACTTGATACCAAAAATTGAGAAATTGAATTAAAATTGTTTACGTATTCGTGTTTGAAATTTAAAATTAACGATGAAGATTGGAAGTTTGTAATTAAAATTGAAGGTTTGCGTGCTGGTGAAATTTACGGTGTCGGGCCTCTCGCGGCCACGTGCAATTATGCCAACCGGTAATGACTATGGAAATTCGACCAGGGAAAAACGCGTAATTCGAATTCCCTTATAGCAATTCGCAGCGTTTCTGCTACCTTGTTGAACGTAGATAGAACAAACCTGATATCAAAACTTGTGAAGTGGAATGTCTAGGTATTTGCATTTGAAATTTAAAATTAGCGATAAAGATTGGAAATTTGTAATTAAAATGAAAAATTTCTAATATGGAGTTTAGAGTTCGAAGTAAGATAATAGGTATTAGCCGTGATACCGGGTTTAACGAAGTATTACGAAGTATAATATTTCACTTAGTCCGGTAAGAATAGCGACGAGTTAAAAACCAGTATCGGTAATTGGCTTGTGATTGGCCGGACTAGTGTAACAAAGTATAACACAATGGAACGGACGCGATACAGATTAAACTCTGTATCTTACGAATCTCGAAAAAGTCCGAAGCCTCGCGATAAATCAGTGGGAACGTTCTTAATGAAGCTTGCGAAACAACGTTATTGTCCTATAGCCAGGGATAAGACGGAAGTGGTCTGGTTAAAATGGATGTTAGATCCAACGAAACGGTTCCATTTACCGATCGCATAACCGCGAGTGGCTCTCTCGAGAGAGGCAGCGTTATCGAAAGCTCGATCGTCTAATACTCGCATTAGTTAAATGCTCAAAACCGGTTATTAGCAACATTTAGCCATTACACGGGCTGGCATATCTTACAACGGTGTCTGGAGCAGCTCGAGGATTATTAGGCTTTTTCCAGTGAAACGCTTAATATACATGGTGAACCGCGCATAATAATTGCGCTATGGCGCCCCGATCTCGAGGACAGCGACAATTTCAGACGTTTATATCGCGTTAATCGTTGTTTCGCGAAATTGCACTTAGCAGCTTCTATTAATAATGCATTAGCATGTTTCTACATGTGATCTGTTCGAGCTGTTGCAATCCGGTTATTACTTTTGCGAGAACGGAACGCATTCCTGTATCTTTTGTATCTTGATGGAATTGTTAGTGACAATTATTGACAAGCATAATAGGTAATGGCTATTAGCTGCAATATAATAAAACACTCGTTACCTGTGATATTAAATTATCTAAATATATAAATGACGATAGGTGGATAAATATTGGTATTTTTAAATATTTGACAGAAATGGACACCAACATCTTCTACGTGTTTTAACAGTTAATCCTTTGCACTCGAGGGGCGCCCTGATAAAATTTCGAAGCTCGATATTAATTAATATATCAAATTGAAAATAATATAATAATGTTCGAAGTATCGAAATTAAATAATTCAACGTGTTAATTATTACACGATTTCCTATTTACTGCTCAAAAAATATCATCAGCCTTATAGCAGAAAATTTTTCAACTCGTACCCTTATTTAGCCAAAAAATCGTTGAGTGCAGAAGGTTAACACATTGGTATATTTAGATAAAGATATTTAAATAATGGAAATGAAAATTCGCAATAAACTATTTTAAACGAGAGATTGATTGACACTTTATAGAAAATTCTTCTCTCTCTCTTTCTCAATCTTATTAATCGTTACATACCCATGTTTTCTCTTTGACGATACTTACATAACTGTTTTATTCTGACACATTCTTCTAAATATTTTTTGAAACATCATTCATACTATACTGCACTCGCACATGTTATATTTATATCATCACGCATATAAAACAATGTTCAAAATATTTTCTCTGTTTTCCTTTCTCATTGTAAGTGAAACACGATTGGTACAGGATTTTGAAAAAGTGGTAAAATTGTAAGTTTTCCCAAGCACGTGAACGGATCGTGGAAATTTCAAAGCCAAAAACTTCTTCCTCGCATAAAAACCTTCGCTGTACGACCTATCTGACATCTTATCTGCCTGCCTTTCCAATATCCAACCGATCCTTCCGTCGATATCTCACGAAGGTAAAGATCGTGGAAGAGCACGTACACGCATGTCAAGTGTGTGCACAGAGAGTTTCCTTTTCTATCTATGGTGATTCCATGGGATCCGCTCTATATTTGCGTTTGCCACAAGGTGCGTCGTTACCGCGTGCGATTATGACGAACGTGTCACGGTCTGTCACCTGCCAAATTGGCAAACAGTCTTATCGAGAGTCGACAGGGAAAGTGTCGCTCCTCGTGGACGCGAGGCTTCGATATTCCACAAAACTTGGTCGTTATCAAGGCCAGAAAATTCCACCGGTACCACGCGCGACACCTGAGACTCGCGAATCGGTTCACGCTGTTTACTATTACTCATAATTTTCATTTCCTCTACAATATCATTCGCTTCTATTAAATTCTCACATCGTAAACTGGACTTCTAGCGATAGAGGCCAACGATAAGTTTCTCCATTTATATTTTTCATTTCTAAGAAATTCTGCTATTGCGAATTAGATTTTTAAGGAATTATTTTATTACTAATAATTAATAGCAATGTAACAACAAATCCTAGTATCAAAAACTATACTGTTCTACATTCGGAATTAAAATATTCCTTTTTATCTAAAATAACACGGTCCACGAAAAATTCAGAGTACTATTGAAAATTAAAAGCCAGGAGTCTTCTTCGTTTGCAAAAAATAAATCAATTGTGCCACATTATTCCACACATGTCTTATAATCGGCGTCAGAACGGTGAATTCCACTCACAGACTTCTAGTACTTTCTTTAAAATTCGAATCTTCGAAATTAACGTGGCAGTGAAAGAGCAGAAAGAGAGTAGTAATAGGCAAATTATTCCTGTTTTAAAATAATACACGAAAAATTCAGAGTTCCATTGAAAATTAAAAGCCACGAGACTTCCCCATTTGCAAACAATAAATCAATCGCGACATATTCCACACATATAATCAGCGTCTGGACAGTGAATTCGACTCACACTCTTCTGGTACTTTCTCTAAAACTCGAATCTTCGAAATCCGCGTGACAATGGAAGAATAGAAAGAGAAGAAGAATAAGCAAATTATTTACAAGTGTCATAAAATGTTAGAGAGTCGTACTAATCGTGACATCTTTGTATCATTGTCTTGTATTAGGAAACAATGTGTATATATTTTTATGCGACGAGTCCTGTGTATTTGAAGCTCCACCCTAGTCAGTATTCTATACTGTAGAGAGCAAGACGTGTACAGATTAAAGATTGAAATGTAATATATTCAATTCGCAATATTAAAAGATTGCATCCACTTACTGCTCGTCTAAATTACTCCCTTCTGTCGTGTACTCTCTCCTCGAATAACCTCTTCTTAATCAACCCTAGACGTGTTGCGTTCGCATGGACGCGTGAATCGCTGCGAGAGAACCGGAAGAGTCGTGTCTTCCTGTTTACCGAGGACTCCTCCGACCTGTCGCGACTCGGTTTATCGCGACTCGCTCGGTTTTCCTTCGCCCGTTATCATGCTGTGTTTTCAGCGTGGCGAAAGACGATTCCAGCCGCATTCCACGGAACCACCGAGCACAGACAGGATATGTTTTATCGCGTCGTTTGTCGTGCCTTCGGATTAACCGGTGTTTAAAAGCGATACGAAGACCTGGAGGATCCCGCAAGGATGATTCGTAACCGCAGGTCGGTCGCGTCCCCTTTTTCCACCGACAGCCTCCTTTCCAGGGGCTGCTTCCTTTTTATCTTCGTTGCACGTGTTTCGTGCGACGAACCGTGCGTTTTCCTGCGTTTTCCACCGGCATCTGTCGCGCCGACCGATCCGCAAACCTGCGACATGTGTGTAGATTCACGTGAAACTCGAAAATTGCGCCCGAATGCGACGGTAAAATCGGTGTAAGCGTGTAACAATTTGTAATGGAGTATTAAATTGCAATTGGTTGTAATTAATTTGAGGAATTGAAATTGGAATAGAAATTCGTGGTATTTTTATATCAGGTTCTGAACCCAATTGGTCCCTATCTTCATGAGGAAAAAGGTTCTTTGTTAATCTAGGTCTTAATCTTGATCACCTATTCCTGTTAGGAAAGATTAATGTATTATCTAGATTATTCGAAACTTAGATGGAATTTTGGAAATACCAGGAATAAACTTGAATGGGACTTTGGGAGCTCCCTGAGTACCTAATTTGGAACTATGCATCGGTAAATTCAGCTTGGATGATCAAAGGGTTCAAAGAAACGCTGTTAAATATTAACCCTTTGCACTCGACGATTTTTTCGCTACAAGAAAATAATAATTCAAAGACTTTCTGCCATAAAGTCGACGATATTTCTAAAACGGTAAATAAGAGATCGTATGGAAATTAAGACGTAGAATCATTTTACTACGATATTCCTCGCATCGTTGGGCAATTGTAAATTTAATATATTAATTAACATCCATCTTTAGAATCTGATTAAATGGCGACTGAGAGGCGCCTCTCGAGTGCAAATGGTTAAATTATTATTTTTGCTATAATGCAATCTAAATAGATTATTTTTACAACGATCTATCCTCTTCGTCAGCTTCTCTAACTGTAAATATCAGGAAGCACGAGCAAACCTCTGTCATTTTTAATGGTCGATGTTCCAGTTAGCGTAAGGAGAGTCCCACAAGATGATAGGTGTATTCTCTGCCTTGTCCACGGTAATAACTAAAAAAGAAAGATGTTTATCGATCTCTAGCCGAGGATTTTCGAGTGGCTCTCTAAACACGTCGCGTTTCGTACGAAACACAAAACGGTTCGCACAGAGGAGGGTCGAAATCGCCTTTAAGACCATTACCAAACCGGTCTTTAGTCTCACACAGTCTTTGCTCTCTCGGATCCACGAAGCGAAGGGCCGTGAGGATCTTCAGGGTAGTCAAGGTGTCGGTTACGTCGGTGTCAATTAGGCCTCGTGCTCGGAGGCGTGATCGACCGTGAAAAATGCCTGCGGTCACTTTGTTGGATCTTGTAAATCAAATCTTATTGATTTCACGTCTCCTTTCTTCGGCTCCTTTCACCCCTAGGCGAGGCCGCTGCTGGAAAGAGAAATTCTGTCAAAATGGATCCCTCATCTAGGAATTTATTCCTCTCTTGTTTCCTCCTAGATCATCCTCCTCCCTTCATAATATTCCTACGTGGAACGAATCCAAAAGTATCGTTTCTGCTACCAATTTCTCTTCTACCTACTATTCCTTCCATTTTTCGATCAATTTTTCGCGATAAAAATCGAGATTTGTCGCCAATTCGAAGATCGAAATGCCACCGGTCATTCGAAGTCAAATATTAGTTTCTCGGCAAGTACACCGAGTCGTTGAGACGAAGTCTGTACAAACAAGACCTTCGTGCTTGAGTGCGTGTACTCGGAAGTCTCAAAAAATCTACTCTGTCGATGCAGAATGCAATCGCGTTAAAGAGAATCGATTTGGATATCGTTTTAGGTCGCTCGAATCGAGTCGGCAACGAGTCACCCCGATTCATTGGCCGATGGAACGAGCACCATCTTGGCAGAGCGTGGCTTCTAAAACGCCAGGCGATAAGCGGTCGCTGGCAAACATGTCGTGAGTAGAATCGTATCGTGACCCTTCTTAAAATAGTTCATCGATGAAAGTACCACCTGCCGACCCACGCATCGCCGCGGTCGAAATAATCAGGTACGAGTCTATTGGCCCATTAGAGTGCATGATACATCGTATTAGCTCGTGGCAAAAGGAACACGATGCCATTAGGGAGATTGAATCGGTTCGCCTCGTGCGGAGCGAACCGGTGAAGAGGAAAAGAGAAGGAGAGAAGGACGAGAAGGAAGAAGGGACGAGTGTGTTTATCCACGTCATATAAGCATACGTAAGATGGGGTAGAACCGTGACCATGGGTGTAACCGAAAGACCACGTGGCCAAAGAGCATGTGTTTTCTGAGTGAGTAGCTACTTTTCTGCCATCTGCCTCGGAAGCTTTTGGACCGATAGGTGTGGTGCGTGTTTGATAAATACTTTCGATCAGGGGGGAGAAAGTGGACGGGTCGCGGTGGAGAAATTAATAGGAAATGGAGGGTTAACGACTGGACTGTAGATCTGACATCTTTTCGGATCTTTCCAATTATCAATGGATTAATTTCAACACAAAAATCACTAAATGACAAATATTTTAGCATCCAAGTTAAGAATATGCAACTAATTATTTATATTTAAACATTATCTTCATATTCGAGCCTGCAACTTGGTCCGTATAAAAACTAGAAGCGCGAGGGTTGTTTTACTAATCCTCGGAGACATTTCTGGGTGGAAAATAGAACAGAGTTCCAAAGTTTTCCGGAAAACAGGAAGCGTGCCAGGCTCGTGCCGCTTCCTTGTCCCAGGGCGAGCCTTGCCTCCTTCTATTTCTGAACTTCGGTGAATTACGTGCTCCTCAAACGTCGGCACCTTAGAGCGTCAAGGCAAACATCGTGTGTTGATGTTTTGTCGAAATTTCCCGATTCGTCGCTGGATGTCGAGGAAGTATCGTGACACCCTCTCGAGATCGGTGGAAAAAGGGTGGCGATGGTTCTCCAAAAATAATTTCAGACACTTCGAGTGTCACGAAACTCTCGCTTTACAAATGACAGTCATGCTGTCCCTCTTCTTCGTGAAATATATTTAAAACCAAAATTGATTCGCTTAAGTGCACTATCCGAGGTTAGCGATGCACCGAAAGCTTCGAGGCCTTCACCCTCGATGATCGAGCGAGTGAGTCACGTAGCCCCGAAACCCCATACAGCATGGTAAAAAAGCAGCGAAGCTGGCAGAAGAATCCAACTAATTTTTCATTCAACCACACCGTTCCTCCGTCACCCTCAACCTGATCCTCTGAAATCCTCCGGCGTCAGTCACCAACAGGAAGTGTCCTCATCCCCGACGTCACTCCTGCCAGTGAACCAGCTGTATCACGCTTCCAGCCATCGACTGCATTCTGCGAGTGGAAAGAATCGCGAGTTAAGAAAGAACGCGAAAGAAAGGGAGCTTGTAACTTCATCCACGATGTGGAAGCGATGTTCGCGCCGCCCCATGATGCCCCGACACACGTTCCACCCCGTGGCAGTGATCGCGACGGCGTGATTGTTCATCGAGGTCGAAGAAAAAGAAGAAGGGTGGGCAGACTGGCGGGAGGAGAGGGTGTTTAGAATTTCATTTCCGGGCATTCGAGGAGAACGACGTCTCCGAGTTGAACGAGAGACGGCCAGCCACCACGCATCTGTCCGCAGATGCGGAGCAGATGCACACACGCGCGCGCGCGCGCGCGATCAACGTGCTCGAGCAATGCGCGTGCGGTCTAATTGCAACCCTTCCCCCGAAGGGTGAATTCGCATTGTCGCGAAACTTCATTCATGCCTCCGTTGTTGAACGAGTCAGGGGTGACGGTCGAAGACCTCGTTCCCGCCGGAAGTGGCTGCCCCGTGGACGGAAGCAACAAGTAAAGAATCGCTGGAATGTGTCCCTCCCTTGTGCCATTTTCAATTGGATATGCATTAATTATGCGTCTTGGACTTTTCTATAGGAGAGAACGTGTCTTTACGAAACCGAGCTTTTGTCAAGCAGCATGGAATATTTTTAAATAGAGCTTCGCTAACTGGAACTTTTTCTTCAAGAAAAAGGGGGGTTAAGAAAAATATTCGAGGGGAAGCATTAGGGTGAAAGTCTCGCGTTTTGCTCTTTCTATAATTCCAATTTGTTCTTGACTTTGCAAGATATCTTCTTTGGAGAGACTGGCACACCGATTCTGTAAAATTTCTTTCGGCGTTCACGCTACGCTGCTACGAAATAGGTACAAAGAGACCGATGCTCCAGCAGCGAAGCTTTGGAAGATGGAAGCTGGAAGCTAGGAGACGAGATTTTTCCGGTCCACGAGATCCACGACATTGCGGTTTTCCTTTCATCGTGGTGTTCCATCTAGACACCCCGTCAGAAGCAAAGAAGACTGGAGGAAGCGAGAAGGGGAGGGTTCCTCTCGGGCACGCTTCTCGGAAACTAGGTCCTAAGATCAACCTACCGACAGATGCAAAAATTCATAGGAGAATCAATGCGCGGCTGCCTCACCTGTCCACACACTTCTTCTTCTTCTTCTTCTTCGTCCTCCCCTGCTCGCATCCACGAAGCAGAAGCTCAGGGACGCATTCTGCAGGTTCACGGAGCCGGACCGGTAGCCTAGCGTGATCCACATTGGGCCTGGATGTCGCGCAGTTCCTTCGGGACTCGAATCCGTACCTGTGTCACCTCGACTGCTAGACCCTCTGACAAAAGAAGTCCCGGACTCCTTTGTCGGTTCCTTTGCCCGGTTCTTTGTGAATTCCTCTCTATTCAAGGCCGTGGACCATTCATGGTACGCGCGCCGTCTAAGAACGAAACGCGGCAAGTGCGTACTGGCTTGCGTAAACGGTGCACAAGTGTACAGAAAAGGACCAGCTTTTGGTGGAAAGGACTTTTAAAGTCCTGCCACCGGGTTCCATTGGACTTTAAACTCAGCTGTGCTCTCGTTGTTTCGTGGTTCGTTGCTTCGAACCGTGATAATCGTAATGGACGAATCCGTAAAATTTTTGGATAACGATAGATACCATCTTAATATTTTTTATTCGGAAAAATAACTATCTTTTCAGACGTGGTGACTTCAATCGCGACTATAATTCTATTTCCGTGAATATTTTTGAGAATAGTTTTCTTTTGCGTTAAATTATTATTTTATAATTTTCAAAAAATTCGTTTATTTGCAATTTAATTATTTCACGCATCGATGCGAGTATGAATGAAATTGGGTGCCTCAAAATTGCCGATGCATACGATCTCGATGGTTAATTTTAATTTTAATGGACCAGGGGGGCAATAAAGGGAGCTACGCGGACGAAAGGTTTGAGAGGCATTTACATTTGAAGCACCCATCCGACGAGCACGAAAGATACTTCCTACTCGATGTTTAGAGACGGACCCTTGGCCTAGATGGGTCCTAATTTCGGTGGGCCCTTAAAAGAAAATACTCCCCCCTGCGTGGAGAAGGGGCTAGGAGCGCAAGGGGCAAGCGAGGGCCACGTGTCTCAGCGCGTGCCGGAAGTGACCAACCGGATGCAGACATCTGAAACGGTCCTTCTCGTTTCGTCCAATCGAATACGCCTTCAGCCAGCTTTGTTCTTCCGTGGATTATGCTGATCTCCTTTTCAACCCGAGTCTCTCGCGACTTGAGAAAGAAGGGTTGCCAAACGGTAGATGTGCCTCTCGATTAAGCAACATCTGTTCTTGCTTCGTTGGAACGAAAGGGTGATCAAAAATTTGTAATCATTTAACGGAGGATATTTCAATAATTTCCCTTGGCTACCGATTGTTTATAAAATTTTATTCGCAGTCCGATAGAAAATAAAATTGTCAGTGGTCGTGGAAGATACGTGGAAGAGCTAACGATAATTTTGGGGGTCGAGGGTTAAGGGATGCATTTCGTACACTTGTACGAGGGAAATGTCGAGACATGACACGTGCAACCTGAAGGAATCTCAGGGAAACGCAGAAAGGAAGAAACAAGGTTGTTTAAAAAGGCGAGAGTGCCACTCTTGAACATTTCAACGGCGATGTAACACGATCCTGGCCTCCGTCCGCCTCGCTTTCGGCGAATGCTTATTAGCAAAGTGCTCGAGGGCGGCTGCACTTGACCGCAGGAAGCGGCCATCTTTTGTTTTTCTTCGCTGGACAAACAGGACTGCAGCGTCTGCGATCTTGATTGCCAAAGAAGCCGAAAAAAATCTGCCTCCGAAAGCTCTGCACGAAATAAGACCAAAATATCTACCCTCTCGAAGAATCACTAATTAAATTCCTATCCGTGTACGTTAACCACGAGTGACCATTAATTTTCCTGCAAGCCAATCCTCGGAAATTCGACACCAGCCGAGTGTTCTAAAGAGAAATTATTTCAACACCACGAGTCCACAATTAAGGCGTCGAGGGAAGCTGAATAAATGTGAAAAAGAGCCAGAAGCAAAGATAACAATGAACCCTTTGAACTCCGACGCAAGCTGGCCGTGGAAGAAGCGAAACCTTTCACGGCCAGACTATTTTCGTCTGAATTCAACCCTTGTGCATATCGTTGCCCCTCGGTGTTTCGCTCGGTCCACACCGACTTTCACCGATGGCACGCGTCCGTTTTCAAATCCGTGGCTGAAAGGGGGTGAACGCACACGCTCCACGGAAATGCACACGCGTCTCTTGCCCTTATTATTGTCGCGCACATGCTCCCACCCCTCTCTGCTGCACGGTGACCGTTAAGCTTCTGCGATTCGCGACGTTCTACCAGGGAAATCGATATTTATTGTACTCGAGCCCGTGCTCACAGGGACCATCCACTTTCCCCCTGTTTCGTACCCTCTAACGAACTCTACCTTCGATATCTTCCATTGGCAGTTCTCCTCGAAGGAATAACGCCTACGTCGATGCGACTGAAGGAAACTCGATATCCAGCTTCCTCTGCGAAGAATCACCAGCAGATATCCAAGACAATCTCTTCGATGTTCTCTTCGGCAGGCTGCAACCCCCAAGAGTAAGAAGTCTCTCTAACCGTTCTTCGACACCTTTGATTCCCAGATCGTATCTGGAAACTCGATCTTCCCTAACCATCGAATACCAATAGATTTGAGAAACAATCTACTGCATGCACGTAGCGAACCTCCAACCGCCACCCCCGGGAGCAAGAAGTCTGCCAACGGTTGCGTCCCCCCGTGTTCGACACCTTTGGTCCGTCCCATCCCTCGGAAACAACGCCCATGCGTGACGAACACTGGAAGAAACTCGAGCCACTCGAACTTCCTGCGGAAGAATCCAAAGGGATATCGCTCGCGATCTTCTATCCCGCCGACGTTCAACCCCCGAGAAGCAAGAAGTCTCTTCTGCGAACCCATTCATAGTAATCGGACGCAAGTCCCGCACGTGACCCCGGCGGAAGGTTTTCCGGTGTGTCGGGGCAAGCGGGGCCTTAACGGCGAGCCAGTACGTCTCAAGACGTACTCCTCGAGGCCGGAGAAAATAATGGAACGCGCGAAGGGAGGATGGTCCGGAGTCGAGGGAGAGAGAAAGAAGTACCCCGCCCCCGCTCGTGTGGGGCACGCGCCCGCCACGGACTAAGGGGAGTCCACACCTGCCCTACGGCTCATTGTGAGCCAGAAAAGCCGGCAGCCAACCCCTCCTAGACAAAACTAGACCCCCGTGTAGGGGCTGCGAGCCAGCCATCCAGCATCTGCTGGAATCTGCGACGAGGGATGCGACGAGGGCGATAGGTTATTATTGGCATTGTGTCCCAAACGTGTACGCGTACTCGCACACGCGGCCATCGGTGGCGTGTGTGCACGCACGTCCGCAGAAACGCGCGAGTGTGCGTGTACCTGGAGGCACACATGTGTCGTCGCAGGCTGCCGATGGACCGGCAGACGAAAAGGTGCACATGCATCTGTCCGCATTTTGCGTGCATCGGCACCCAGCGGACCACCCCTCCATTGCTTCACGGTGTCTAAAAGCCACCCTCTACGCACGGGTGCCCGTCGATGCCGTCATGTATCGGCTTTTAACGGTCCCGTTCCACGGCTTTTAGGGATGTTTGGGTTGGAAGGTCGAACCGGGGGCCTGCGTCTTTGCTGTGCTACGCGTTGACAAATCGCGAGATCCGGTGCGTTGCGTTTTTTCTTGTCTTCTTCTCTTGGGGTGCGGCGTCAGGGATTTCTTGGAACCAGGTTTTAGGCGAAACGACGAATGGGGTGAAGTGGAACCTCTGACCCGGTGAGATAGGTGAGTTAGGTTCTCGGGGATGCTTCCTTAGGGTTGCTTTGGCTATTGCAAATTTGTTTCGTTTACATCGTCTGCGACGTATAGCTTGGAAATGTTTCATGGGAGAAATTCCAGTTGCTAAGATCGCCCAATGTCTCTATAGATCGTGGATCACTGTTTAACTCTTTGCGACACAGGATTTCGAATAATAAAATAGACCCATGTTGCATAGAAATTTTATCACGTTTTAGATGAAGCAAAATATAAAAATTGACTTATTTTTACGATTTTTCATATAAAACCAGGAAAAGAAGATTGTTCCAACAAACCTTCCGTTTGTGACAATCGATGAACCTATACTGGGATGTTGAATGTTGCCAACACGAGCGAATACATTTATAACATTTGTCGAAGGTATTACCAACTGCTTTATGTAAATAAGATGAAATATAAACCTATACTAAAAATGTCCCATCATGCATTACGGTGCATCAAAAAGATAGGACACTTTTAATCCCAGCGTGCCCCAAAGAGTTAAAATATTAAGCGTTCATTTTTCTTCTTTATTTTCTTCGTAACGTTTAATTCGTTTATGATAAAATATTTATAATCGAGACATTGCGATTACGATATTCACGTAATTTTTAATCCTTCAGTATTGTTTGACATACACTCGTGCGGAAAAATTTATTCTTCACCCTATAATATGTTGGATCTCTAGTATGGGTAAAGATCAAGTGTTACAGGGATAAGCAATATAATCTCCCTATTATACTTGTAAACTTTATAATTGCTCTTACAATGACAACTGTTACACGATGACTGTTATAAGACGACTGAGAACACGTTAGACAATCGGGGACTTATTCTAGACGTGAACACACACAAACACACATCCACACGCACAAGTTATACTTGAACATATTTCTAGTATGCTAAATGGGTGACGATCCTACATAATAATATAATTCATCCCCCTCGTGAGCGAAGAATCTCTGAAAATTCGTCAGCAGCGTTGGACGCGTTTGACAGGACTCTGGTCTCCGATTCCCAGTTTCTTCATCCCCTAATTACACGGAGCAACGGCTCAAGCATCCTACACCGTGGTCCACGTGAAAGGAAGAAAGAACGATGAGAAATAGCGGTTATGAGTTCGGAACTATCGAATAATGAGCTACCCCTGCTGCGAGCATGGCGTAATTCAATTCTGCGATTCGATTCTCACGGCCGGTTGAAAGAGGCTGAAGTAGCCTTCCTCGTGAAACTCTTTCATCCCTTGCCAGGGTGTAACGACGACAGGTAACGCGTACGCGAAACTAACGAGAAGAAGAATGGGAAGGAAAAGGGAAGGCTTCTGGTCGTTATTAGGCGATGGACGATGATTGGCGTGAGTGAGCACTCGAGAAACGATTCTTCCGCCACAAGCAGGCCTACATCTCATCTCCCTTGGTCGTGCAACTGAAATTATTGCCCTCCTCTTCGTGCCGCGAACAGAGACGAAATGAAAAAAAAGGAAGAAAAAAATACACACGGCCCGTATGTGTATATAAATCGCGCCGGAACTCTAAAGTATCTAGATCGTCGCCGGTACGTGGACTCGCCATTATTCACCGTGCACCTGGGCACTCGAGAGCACCATAAAGATTTGCAATCACCTCCGTTTACACCGGTGCCACCTTTTGTGACCACCCTTCCTTCGGGGTCAGCCCGAGCAAAGGAATCGAGATTTCCGTTGCGGGCCCGCTAATCTTCCGACGGAGGAACGGATGTGGAAGCTGTCTGCACGCTGCTCCCGGCCGTTTCTTCTTAATTTAAGCAACGGTGGATGGCTGAGATCGCGTTTAAAATACTTTGCCATTCTGCTTTCCCGGTTTGACTATTCCTTCATCGTGACTTTCGTGTTTCGATCGATCGAAAAGGGGTTGCTTCGGAGGATATTCGGATATGGAGGTAAATTAATTTAATATCGAGCAATCATATTTCAAAAATTCACCATCTTCTCGAGGATAATTCAGGGATCCTCATAGTATCTAATAGGAATCGATCCATCGTCGATTTAAAGGATATTCGAATATGGAGGATCGAGCAATCATATTTCAAAAATTCACCATCTTTTCGAGGATAATTCAGTGATTTTATATTTTCCATCGTATTCAGTAGGAATCGACGTATGGTCGAATCCTCGAATTCGTCCAATTGCTTTTCTTACCTCGGCCACGTAGAAATTCTCGATTTCTTGTTATGCAACGTCCACCGAGCGTGCTCCCGTTTCGTAGGTGTGCGTGTGCATGATTGATAGCCACAAAGCGTATTAGGTCAGCCCACGTGTCGCGTCCGGGAACTTTCTTCCCAGAATGTTGCACGGTTCTGGCGTGTTCAGAGGATCGGTGAAACGCCGTTACCGCGACACCGGGATAATTAAGTACCGGCCACGGGATAATCATTTTTACACGTTGTTATCGTGCGTACACGCCGCTGGACTGGTCCTCCACCTCCCGGCTGCCTCTAACCGGCGTCTCGATTGAATTGTTCCTCTTATCCAGATCTCGCCGCCGAATGTAACCGTGCTTTGTCGACGTTATGCAAGAAACCCGTGGTCGTCGGTGCTCTAACGCGTATGATTGATAGTCGGGAAGCGTATTAGGTCAACGTGCGCTACCATGGTAGCCCTTTCGTGAACGGCCGGCGAGAACCGTGAACCACACCAGCGCCAGGGAGAAAGCAAATGCCCGCGAATCTGGGACCGGTCACTTTGTTCCACGTTAAGCACCATGCACACGTGGCCGCCGATTCCGTCGATTGATCGGTCTATTAGAACGGTGGACGGTGTCACGGACTAGGAAGAAAGCGACGACGATGTTGTCCGAGTGGCTACACGAGTACCCGGCCCGTGTAACCGCTGCTGCTGGCCAGATATCTGTTTCCACGAACTTTTGCACCGCCCTATCTCACCGCTGGATTTATAACGTCCCCGGTGTTTAGATCGTAGATAGATCGTTTTGATCGTTCTCGGATCACGGGAGGTTCGTACGGGGTGTAGCGAGATTTGCTGAATCTCGATGTTGAAAGTAATTTGTTTGCTACGTGTTGACATGGGCCGAGGTGAACTGGTTGTAGGAGGTGGTACACCGTTTCTAATGCTTGTCTTCTAATGCGCTGATTTCGTTCAGATTCCAATCGAAGCAGCAATTCTTCTCAGGTAGCAAACGTTATTTCAAGTCCTCGCGAAACATTGATGGATCACCAGTTCGGAGCTGGATCTAGGTTTCGGCTAGGTTGTACTCGTTCTTGCTTACCCTATTCTTAGCTCTACTCAGCGAATGTCGCGCCAAACGCGACAATTACTCCCTGTATAAATGTACGATGTAAAGATCGAGGATTGAGATCGATAATAATCGTGATAACGGTGTTAATGGGTTATAATGCAAAGAAATAGTAGTTAGTGGAAACGGTGGGAAAGCTGTATAGATATTTATTAAACTGGAGAAGGGTTAGAACTGACCTGTCTGTTTAGGTCCACGCAAGTCAAAGACGTCTCCAGAAAACGGGAGACAAAAGACAAAACGTAGGGGAAGGGATCGCAACCACATTGCTAGGATGTAGAATTTATTTCAGCATTTAATTTTTACTGTAACAAACGCAATATTTCGTTGATCGATCAAATCCCATTCTCAGCACCTATTCCAGAGCATTTGGCCTAAACGCAAATTCGAAGGCCTCGTCCTGTCCAGAGCACTAGACCCTCAGAGACACTCGCTGACAAATGACAAAACCAGTGAAAGCGATCGTCCCTATATCGCTAGGATATAAAATTTATTTTGGTATTTAGTTTCTACTACAGCAAATGGAATATTTCTTTGATGGAATAAATCCCATTCTTCGCACCTATCCCATTTCACCTAAACGCAAATTCGAAGACCTCGTGCTCCCCAGAGCACGAGACAAAATCTTCGCAACCACCGTAGGAAGTTCGCCATAAGCCAACACCTAGACCTCCAAAGAGTTGAAGCTCGTTGATAGCGAAGACGCCACTACGCGTAGCCAGCTGCGCAGAAATGTGTTGGTGGGTGTAAGAAGGAAGATGCACGGTGTTGGGTTGTGCGCTTCCATTTATGGGCGAACCTTAAGGCGGTTTGTCGGCTAGACGTAGGTATGCGATCGTAGAACAGGCTGCTAGGTCGGTGAGGAACGAGCTCGGGCCCACGCCGCAACAGCGAGCCGCGAAGCAATTGTCCTTAGCGGCTGGCTGACTGCCTGTCTGGCTATTACGCCGGCGCTGATAGGAGGATTGTCTTACCCGGTGTTGTCTAGGTGTTTAAGACCGCGCTATTATGTTTCTCGCGAACGAGAAACGGGCAGAAAGAGAGAGAGGAGGAAGGTGGACAGGCTGGAGGGAGGTGGCCCGAGTACGTGATAGAGGAACGGAGACACGGAGTCGCTTGGGGAGAAAGGTGGATGGATAGAGGCGAAGCAAAGAGAGCAGCCGAGAGAACGGGACACCACGGGCGGTATGGTAAGAGTATAGTGAGTTACGAGCGCAGCGGGAAGAAGCGAGACACCAGCGTTCGTTAATGAGGAGCTAGCTAAGTCCAGGACTCTCCCTGTGCGCCGGAAACCAAGGTACACGCCTAATTTGGATGGCCTCTTCCGAAGATCATCGACTTCACTCTAAACCCTTGCTTCAGAATTAGACGGAATTTGAACGTTTGGGTATGGATTGAATTAGAATCCAAATTTCTGGACGCCTAATTGTACGAATTCGCGAGTTCTTCCGTTAGACATCCTTCGTCCGAAGGTTCCTACGTTGCAACGCGTTATCGTAACAAAGACACCATAAATCTCGCGAGATATTATCACAGAAATACCTGCGAAGGATTCTATCAGAGATACGCGCAGGGTAGGCTATTATTAACCAGAGGAAATCATCCGTGATCGAAAAACGAGGATTGCTGATTTTTCTCCGTCGACGCGACGGTGAAAGAGGGATAAGAGGGCGCTCGCGAGGAGGGTGAAAGGCTTCCTGTTCCGTGGAAAGCGGCGTATCCGCGACGTTATCTAAAGAATCGGGCTAAAAGCGGAGCAGGTAGACTGGAAGACTTTCCAGGCACGGACGACCGCAAGAACCGGAACCGAGGCGCGGAGCAGTCGAAGCGGGAGAGCGTAAGCTCGCGCGAGAAGAACGTAATCTCATTGGCCACGCCAGGACGGCGGTCCCAGTGATCCACGCGTTGATCGCGGACGCTTCCGACTAGGGCCGCATTGTCCGCGGCCGCAGATTTACTGCGTTTTTTTTTCCAATTTACGATTTTCGTCCCGCATACCGGCCATCGTAACTCCTCGCCACCCCCGTGTCGTTCTGCCTCGTTTCTTTTTCTTATTCAGCTAGCTCTCGAGCTTTCGTTTCACCGTGTTAATTCGTGTTCCGCTCCGGATACGAGACACTGGGATTTATCGTGGGTAGACCGCAGGCGACACGCTTCGAAACAGGGTCACCTGGAACAATTGAATATTCATGGTCTTGCGGAAAAGGAGAACGAAGATGGTGGTTCGATTGTAAAATTAGATGTTCCCGTTAGATGGAGAGGGTGGGACGTAGAGGATGGTGGTCTCGCGTGGTTTCGGTACAGTTTTTCGGCATTTCGGGTATAGAGTTTAGATTTTAGAAGACACTGTCGCTGACCGGAACCGTTGGATGCGGTTTCATTGTGCTCGCGCGCCTCCTTCGCTTCAGCTGTGGTCCAGCGGAGACAGCTGATGGCACGTGCTCTCTGCACGGCTATCGATACCAGGTGGGGGAAGTGCTTTTGCACACTGCAGCCCGTGGTGCAATGGTGCAATACTGGGATATACTGCGAGATCCTGGTGGTTCTCAATCTTCGTGATTTATAAATTAACGAGGGAAAATTCTACTTCCGAGTCTTCCAGAATTTTTATTTCTTCCATTTTTATTTTATCAACTGACTTTCAGCTTCACGGAACCCTTTCTTCCTGTGCTTAAGAGATAAATTCTCTATATAAATCGTAGAATCTGTGGTATTGATTTATGGAGGTAAATAGATGTCGGGAACACATCCCTAGTTCTCAACTCTTCCGAAGCCTGAAACAACCCTTCACGGAATTGATCCCTACTCTTTCGGATGCTGCTGAGCAGACGAAACTTATTCGCAGAAATGAAATGTCTTTATCTCGTTTAACGTTTTAATATTTTCATCCCAGTTGAAGTTCGCTATCGTCATTCGTTGATTTTTCATTTCAAGCGATTGTAATACTCCCGAACCTCGAGCCCAACGATGAGAACCGCGGTTCAGAGTCGCGTGGTGCCGACCGTTCTCATCACCTGCCTTTTCCGCGTACAATAGAGCGAGAGTACACTCGTTCGACTAGGTGAGCCGTGGTACGGCATCCCCATTGCCATCCCGAGAGGCCAGCACCCCTCTTCTGCCGCATACATCCTCATTATGTGTTAGCTGCACCCTCTGAAGCCCCGTGGCTCTTTCGCTGTATGCGTGCCACGCACACAGCCATGTTTGTCGTTGTCGACAGGGGAACCCTTCGTCGAGACACGGAAACACGATCACACACGCAGCCAGGCAAGCAGCCACGAGGTACAGAAAGGCAGAGATTGACAATGCAGGGGGCCCACCTGCCCCCTACCCCAATCTGGACACGCGCCCCGCGCTAGCACCTGGTTCTCGTCGAGATCCTGGGCTACCGAGGATGTCTACGATTTTCGCCGATACCTCTGTGTTTCTTCACCGATTTCCCGCTATTTATTCTTACTCCACGGTGTCTAGTCCATTGGGTAAGAAAATTCTTAAAAATTTTCTGGACCTTCGTTTAATAGCCAGGAATACCTCGAGGCTCTTCGAATTTCTTTCCCCTGTAATATTCTTTTAATTACGAGATAGCGATATTGCACGGTTATAGGACCAATTAATCCTTCGGTGCTTATCTACCTCCTTATCCTATTTTTTCCACATCCATACGTTACCTGCTACATCGTTCGAGGAAGGCTCGAACGTCAACGCAGTGGACCGTAAATTCCTGCCAGTTTTCTACGAGAAATATGCGATAGAACGTAGCAACAAAGTCGCACACCCTCGTACCGGAATTTTTAGGACTCTACCGATCTCCCATTTCATCGAAAGCAATTCCGCCATGGTTACGTATCACTCGGGCCAGGCCAGCCCCGACGGGATTCCAACTAGATGGGAATCAACGTCGATGCATCTTTCCCTGCTCTCATGGCGCTGTTCCATGGTCGTTCATAAAACCGCGCCGGTATCAGGTTCCCGAGGCCGACACACGGGCGGCCTCCTCTTCTTCTCGGTCGTCTTCTTCCTGTTTTGCTCTTTGCATGAACGTCAGCTCGCGACAGGAGCGGCGAGCGCCATGACGCTAATACTATCGTGACGTCCATCAGGATTATCAATCCGCGGCAACGAAGACGAAGAAGCTCTAGACGGAATCTCTGGCTCGGGGATAGGGCCGTGGAGGAAAATCGACGCGTCGCGAGAGATCCTCTGCATTGCCTAGATCCTCGATCGCTTCGAGTCATTGTTCGTCGTCGACGATAAACGCGCCCGGGTACAGCGCCGATTAATCCGCCCCTGTTTCCGAGAACAACGTTCCCGAGGCATGCAAATTAATTTGTTGCACCGCGTAAACCCGCGGATTCGCGGGTAGCCATTGATCACGTTTCGTATATCGTCCTGATTAGTTATCTTGGAATTTTTTGGGAGAAGGTTGATCCATTTTTGAGAAACAGATATGGTGGGTTGATCCTTTGCACTCGACGATTTTTTCGTTACGGGAAAATAATAATTAGAAGACTGTCTACCATAAAGTTGATTTCTTATTTATAGAACGGTAAATAAGAAATCGTATGCAAATTAAGACGTAGAATTATTTTAATTCGATATTCCACGCATTGTTGGGTAATTGTAAATTTGATATATTGACCCTTTGCACTCGACGATTTTTTGGCTAGGAAAGAGTAGAAATTCTAAGATTCTCTAACTAAAAAACTGACGATACTTTCATTCAACTTCGTCTGAAACATTTTTCGCTATGCGTAATAATAATGGCGTATATCTAGATGGCAATATGTGGTTACCCACCCTGTATACTTAGGTATTACTATTGTACAGTTTTGAGAATCGATAATTAGCGAAGGCAAATTTTGGAAGAGAAATTTTTCAAACCTAATGTGTGGTAGTGTAATTATTTTAATTCGAAAAATTTGATTAGTTTCACTGGTTAAATTCGGTCACGAGTATTTAGATTGGAATCTTCTTAAATCCGCAGGTTTATTTTAGAAATTTATCTTGGACCCCTAATGATTCTGCATACCACTTCTCGTCAACTCGTTGACCGCCATATTGGTCAAATTGATAAAATGAAAAGGTCAATAAATAAATTAGATAGTACAGTATTCTCTGTAATAAAAATTCTACCACCACTCCCTGAGAACATCTTAGGACTCGCGTGGCAGTCGACGTGTCAAAAAGTATTTTCTGTAATATCTGTACATAGGTATTTCAATGGATACGTCGCATCGTGTCATTAAAAATTTTCTTAAGCATCGCTGCTATCCGAATGCATCGTGAAATTACGCTATAGGGAGTTAATAACGAGGCAGTTGATTATTGATAAAAATCGCGTTAGTTTACGAGCAGCAGCTCGTCGAGCCAATTGCGCGTGCTCCAATTGCATAACTGTGAAAATGCGTTAGCAATCAGCGAACGACGCGTTCCTTTCTGGACCACCTTGATCTTTGTCACGGGACGGGAAGGAGGTTCAGGGTCGACCTGCATTCTTCGCGTCGGTTACTCCCATTATGCGGAGATCGCGACCTCGCGCCGATATCAGCCGTCGTTCGTGTACAGGTACACGTGTCGGATAATTACGATTCTTCCTGCACCACGTACTGCTTGACCTCGCTACCTCCCCTGCAAACCTTAAGATTTAACGGGCGTCCTTTGTACGCTCGCGAGGAAATTCTTCTGCCTCGTCGCATCGCCTTGACGTAATATCTTATCGATTTTTCAATTCTATTCTTTCAACGAGTGATTTTCATCGAATTTTGTGCAAAATAATTCAGTAGAAAGGTAGTTATTTAAAACTGCCTAACTTCGGAGGATCGTATTGAGTTGGGGACGCAAAGTGACGTTGGTACTTTTGGTATTAAATGGTAACTACTTCGTTTGAAATAAAGACAAGTCGTATTAAATAATATATTGACCATTTTGATATACAATAAATAACACCAATTCCTATGTAATTATATATTTCGTAAATTAGGAAAATTAATTTGTACCAAAAAGAGAAAAATAAAATGGCACCCTCTATTGGAAGAATTCAATGCTACTTATTGGTAAATTCAATAATTCCTACATTTACTTATTATACATATAATAAGTAATGCAAAATAATTCAGTAGAAAGGTAGTTACCTAAAACTACCTAATTTTGGAGGATCGTATTGAATTAGGGACGCAAAGTGACGTTGGTACTTTTGGTATTAAATGGTAACTACTTCGTTTGAAATAAAGACAAGTCGTATTAAATAATATATTGACCATTTTGATATACAATAAATAACACCAATTCCTATGTAATTATATATTTCGTAAATTAGGAAAATTAATTTGTACCAAAAAGAGAAAAATAAAATGGCACCCTCTATTGGAAGAATTCAATGCTACTTATTGGTAAATTCAATAATTCCTACATTTACTTATTATACTTATAATACAAAATAATTCAGTAGAAAGGTAGTTATATTAAAACTACCTAACTTCGAAGGATCGTATTGAGGTGGGGACGCAAAGTGACGTTGGTACTTTTGGTATAAAATGGTAACCACTTCGTTTAAAATAAAGACAAGTCGTATTAAATAATATATTGACCATTTTGATATATAATAAATAACGCCAATTCCTATGTAATTATATATTTCGTAAATTAGGAAAATTAATTTGTACCAAAAAGAGAAAAATAAAATGGCACCCTCTATTGGAAGAATTCAATGCTACTTATTGGTAAATTCAATAATTCCTACATTTACTTATTATACATATAATACAAAATAATTCAGTAGAAAGGTAGTTATATTAAAACTACCTAACTTCGAAGGATCGTATTGAGGTGGGGACGCAAAGTGACGTTGGTACTTTTGGTATAAAATGGTAACCACTTCGTTTGAAATAAAGAAAGATCGTATTAAGTAATATATTGGCCATTTTGATATATAATAAATAATTCCAATTCCAATATAATTATATTTTTCATAAATTAGGAACATTGGTTTATACCAAAAAGAGAAAAATAAAATGGCACCGCCTACTGGAAGAATTTAATGCTACTTCTTGGCAAACTCCATAATTCTTATATTTACATATTACACGTATAATTAATCCTTCAATATAAAGTCTTTTGATCGAATACAATATTTTCTCCAGTATCTCCACTTAACTATCAAAGTACAGTGACTCGAAAACGAGAATACTTGGCCAAAAATCAGAAGTCTGCTTCCACGGAGCATCAGATTCGTGCTCGATCAGGTTTCCCGACTAGATACGCGACAGCGTGGCTATCAGGACAGCAGTTTCACTGAATGGGGCCCGATGTACCGTTCCTGGGTCCTCATTTTTATTCCGTGGCCCGAGGTTCGACCTTTGGGGGATGGCGGATGAAGCCCCTGTTCCGAATTCGAACCAGCTGTTCGTGGTAGGAGAAGGACGGCGGAATATAGATGGAAGAGAGAAGGACAAAAACGAGATCCAGTGTTTGTTCAGATTTGGTTAATGTCGGCACATACGACGTTTTACCTTCGTCACCGGGGCCATGGCAGCGAGACTTATTATGGCTCGGGGCTCACGTGTACGTACGAGCTTCCGGCTAGGTCGAGCCTTCACCCCTTTTTTCCATCGCGTGCCCCGCGCCATTGACTCTGGCCGGAACCCAAAGGGATTAGGCGGTTACGTATGGCCGTGGCGCGAGGACCGTTCTTCTTTCATCTCTTCCCGGCACGCCACTTTTCAAACGGTTTAAACAGTGTTTCATCTGTGGCAAACTATGATTTACGCGTCTGGTAGCTTCCACTATTGAGCAAATAATCCAACACGATGAAGAGGTATCTCAAATTTTTCTTTCGATGATCACATTCTTTGATACCATTTGTCACTCGAAATTTATTTTAGCAGATGATCATAGTGCACAAGTCGTATTAAATAATATATTGACCATTTTGATATACAATAAATAACACCAATTCCTATGTAATTATATATTTCGTAAATTAGGAAAATTAATTTGTACCAAAAAGAGAAAAATAAAATGGCACCCTCTATTGGAAGAATTCAATGCTACTTATTGGTAAATTCAATAATTCCTACATTTACTTATTATACATATAATACAAAATAATTCAGTAGAAAGGTAGTTATATTAAAACTACCTAACTTCGAAGGATCGTATTGAGGTGGGGACGCAAAGTGACGTTGGTACTTTTGGTATAAAATGGTAACCACTTCGTTTGAAATAAAGAAAGATCGTATTAAGTAATATATTGGCCATTTTGATATATAATAAATAATTCCAATTCCAATATAATTATATTTTTCATAAATTAGGAACATTGGTTTATACCAAAAAGAGAAAAATAAAATGGCACCGCCTACTGGAAGAATTTAATGCTACTTCTTGGCAAACTCCATAATTCTTATATTTACATATTACACGTATAATTAATCCTTCAATATAAAGTCTTTTGATCGAATACAATATTTTCTCCAGTATCTCCACTTAACTATCAAAGTACAGTGACTCGAAAACGAGAATACTTGGCCAAAAATCAGAAGTCTGCTTCCACGGAGCATCAGATTCGTGCTCGATCAGGTTTCCCGACTAGATACGCGACAGCGTGGCTATCAGGACAGCAGTTTCACTGAATGGGGCCCGATGTACCGTTCCTGGGTCCTCATTTTTATTCCGTGGCCCGAGGTTCGACCTTTGGGGGATGGCGGATGAAGCCCCTGTTCCGAATTCGAACCAGCTGTTCGTGGTAGGAGAAGGACGGCGGAATATAGATGGAAGAGAGAAGGACAAAAACGAGATCCAGTGTTTGTTCAGATTTGGTTAATGTCGGCACATACGACGTTTTACCTTCGTCACCGGGGCCATGGCAGCGAGACTTATTATGGCTCGGGGCTCACGTGTACGTACGAGCTTCCGGCTAGGTCGAGCCTTCACCCCTTTTTTCCATCGCGTGCCCCGCGCCATTGACTCTGGCCGGAACCCAAAGGGATTAGGCGGTTACGTATGGCCGTGGCGCGAGGACCGTTCTTCTTTCATCTCTTCCCGGCACGCCACTTTTCAAACGGTTTAAACAGTGTTTCATCTGTGGCAAACTATGATTTACGCGTCTGGTAGCTTCCACTATTGAGCAAATAATCCAACACGATGAAGAGGTATCTCAAATTTTTCTTTCGATGATCACATTCTTTGATACCATTTGTCACTCGAAATTTATTTTAGCAGATGATCATAGTGCTCTCAGAAAACGGGGATGGAGGAAATATAATTTCTAAATTTTTTACTTAGCTTTCCTAATTTTTCAGAATTTTCTTCGATCTTTTCCGATTTTGGAGCAACTCTGTATTAGTAGGGCTCTATAAATTTTTTATTTTTGTTTTATGAGGGGCAGGAAATTAATGGGTTCGGGGAACGAAGTGTTCGATTAATGGTTGCGTTAATCCGCGATTTTCGAGGTTGATCGGATTTCTGGGCCAGCGTGGAGCGAAGGAATGCCTGGCAGGGTCACGGGCGAAATCATCCGGGACCGTGTCAGAGGCGGATGAATGACAAATTCGCCAGGGTGCACGGGCAAGGAGAAAAATCAAAAGTCTTGTTGCGCAGGTGTCCACGGGCTGAAAGGTATATACACGGACGGCAGGTACCTTTCGGCTCGGCTGGCTTCATTGTGCTCGCGGCTCACAAAGTGCCTGAACGAGGAGCGATCCTGAATGGATCGAGTTAAGGCCCACGAGGTTGCGTCTTTGACGAGGCCAAGCTCTGTGCCCCGTAGCAACCCCGAAGAAGCTCGGGAACCAGTGCGTGCGCGTACTGGCCGCTTTTAAAGTTTAAAAGGAACGGGACCATCGTTCCCGCCGAGATTTTCGTCGCACGACCGACTGTTTTTCTCGCAGACGGTGTACCTGGGTTGGGATCGATTTCGGGGAAATCACGACGCGGTTTACTCTGCTTCCACGCTCTAACGTTTATTTCGAAGGTCTGGAATTGGTGGTTACTTGGCAAAATTATATCATTAACCTTTATACAATATTGTAACTATACAATAATATACAATATAGAATATTAGACAATTTTACTATAATATTATAAAATATTATACAGTTATACAATATTGTATAAATTCTCAGTTATAAACACTGCAGTATTTCGATAATTGTGCTTCTTTATTCTTATATTTACTTTTATTTTATTGTATTATCTCTTTATAAAGGGTGTTTACCCGTCAAATAAATAAATAAATAAATAAATAAATAAATATTAATGGATTATTAAAAAATTATTCAGAAATGAATTTTCCACTGTCTTAATGCGATATTGTCTTAAATTACAATGTCAAATTAGCTTTAAAAATGTTTTAAGAAGGTAGAAGGGGTAAGCTATATTAAAATTTCGCTATTTATTCCGAGAACTTATTGTTCGATAATAATAAAAATTAATTCGCGTTTAATGGATATTTTTTTAAGAAGGTAGAAGGGGAAAGCTGTTTTAAAATTTCGATATTTATTCCAAGAACTTAGTACAAGTTAATAAAATTTAATTCGTGTTTAAAATTTGATAAAGGTCTGGAAATGTATATAATGTATGTGTATTTTTAACTTGTTTAACTTGTCGAGTCGTAGTGTCGTATAGATTGGGAAAAATCCTTGATTCCGCGCCTTTGTTGGTCGCGAGCGAATCCCGATTCAGGTGCAGGAATCACATGTCGCGTTACGTTTATCCTACCTCGTAGAATCACGACACAATGGCTTTGACGCATAAAGACCTCCCTTCCAGACCCTAAGGCCTGGCTGCTCTGGAAAGCGTGCCATTCCCTGTCAGCTGCTACCCTCCAATCACAGGATACGTTGAAAACAACGTTCCCGGAACCAGGTATATCGACGTATCGAATGCCAAATGAATGCCCCGAAGTCGGGAGTCAAGATCGTGGCATATGCGCATTTCGACACTCGTCTAGTATCGATTTCGGTTCCAAAATGAACCAAAACTACCCTTAGAATCAGTACAGGAACATTAAACGAATTATTAAATACATTTTAAACTGTAGGATTGCAATTCCCCAAATTTTCGAATTTAAATGGACGAATTTGACAGTGGATCATTATTATACCCTAATCGCGTAGATATTTTCCCCGAGGAAAATGGTTTTACGATGATCGCTTGTTTATTTTCCGCAAGTCGAGCATCAAGTGGATAGTAAAAATGGAAAATGGTTGCTACGAGCAAGAGGTTTGGCACAGATGAGAAAGGAGAGCTGGAAACGCGTAGAATCACGGCGTTTTTACGATCATGCTCCCCTACGTGAGAGCTCCATCGGAGACATCGCGGAGACATTGGGGTGAATTTATAGCGGGACTTTTACGAGCGACCTATTTCAACCGTGTGCTACAGACCCGTTCCAACGAATATGAAACCAACGGACAGAAACATTGTGTTGCATTTTGTATCTCGCGCGACGCTATTGTCGGCCGCATCTCTTCACCGTGCATCCCAAGTCGGATCGTAAAATTTTGTATTAATACTCCTCGCAGTCCAGCATGGATTACTCGCTCTAGCTACCTCGAGAATTAAACCTGCCAGTCAGTTTGTCCCGCAGAATATACAGGGTGTTTCCAGAAGAAACGTATAAAACTCTCAAATGAAACCCAACTCTATTCTCGTCTTTCTCAATTTTCATGACAGAAAATGTCCTCAGAGGCTCCTAAAATCAATCAAATTCTACTCCACACAGTCTAACGAGTATCTCTGTATTCAACCCCCGTGCCAAATCTCTTTCCAATCGTCGCAGTTTCCAAACTTACCGCCTAGCTTTCCCATTTCTTTCTCAGCGAGTCCGCGTCACCTTCTCCTCGATTTTCATCACAGAAAATATACCCGGAGGCGCGGAAAAATGACCAAAAACCACGGCACATGGTCCAATAAAGCGAAACATCCGACAGCACCCTCCCCGATCAATGCCGATCATTTCTCAAAATCGCCGTCAATTAATTTCCCCCGGTGGCGCGCTTCGAGGGAGCACGATCGAGTATCCTTCCACGCGAACGCATAGACGCGTCAGGCCGCATTCTCCGCGAGGAAGTGCGGACGTGGACGTATTAGAAGCGTCTATAAATCGCGGCGATCCGAACAGCCGGGAGCGTGTCAGCGCCGGTATCGTGGCATTAGAATAATTCGAAGGCAAGAGCAGCAGCACGCGCGAGGCCCCCGGCACCTCGGTAGCCTCCATTAATACCGTTCCGCCGGTGGAGCACGGGGAAATAATTGACCAGGGTGGACGGTGCCGGGCCCCAGCTGGAAATCGGACTGTTGTTTGGCCGTGTAAGGCGCAACGGTGCCCCGTAACCAACGATAAGATCTGTAATCCGCGCCACCAAATGGGCTCCTCCTTCCTCTTTAACTTTCGACGATCCCTTCAGCGGGATTCGGTGGCCCGGAATAGTGGACGTGGAGTTTCAACGCTACCTTCCGACGAGTCGATTACGAGATACGTAGGCTTTGGCCGGGTACGCAACTTGTAAACGAGAACGCGTGATTTCTTGGGTGAGTTGTGGGATGAATCGTGGAATAGAATCTTTTCATTTTCCATTTAGTTTGGGAGATACTAGTATTTGAAAATCTGTTGTTTATGCATGCTGGTGTAGTTGAGATGTATGTACATATCGTACGTGCATCGATAATTAGGTGCATGTACAGGGTGGTTCATGTAGCTTGCATGCCTCTGATGGCTTTTACAGTAAGCGTTATATAGAAAAGCTTTTTAACCCATTAACAATTTATCCCGTGACAGTCACGGGCAGAGCATCAAGTACTATACACGGTCTAATTGCTAACAAGATACATATAAAACACGTCTTTTTACTTTTTTTATTACATATCGAAGTGTTTTTGAATATAAAAAAGACTGCGCATTTTTTGGACCTGAATTTGTAATTTTACTACACTGTGAAAGGGTTAACGCTAGAACTGCTGATTTTTAATGGGGTCTTAAACATAGGGGGCATAGGTATAGTAATTTTAAATATATTTATTATAGTTCTGTCTCAATACGAGTTGACATTAATTTTTTTCGAGACAGGTTTATGTTTCTTGTAATTGCAAAAGGGAAAATTCTGAGACCAGTCTTTTTGACTAGATTGGTAGTCCTAGTGTTAATAAGGGTCGTATATTTTGTATCATATTAGACTAGATAAATGGTCAAAAATGGCGGCAAGATTATTTGACAATTTTTAAATTTAAATTTAACACGAATCGATCCTACCTTTTTATTTATAAAAGTAAAAAGTACAATACGTAACATGCTTCTCCAAACATTCTCCAATTATTTGGAGTTTTAAGAGCGAAATCGTGAAAATTGGTTTCCAACGTGGTATCGTTGGCGTTCGGTTAGGGTCGGTCATAAATTCTCCCCCGATTTCCGTCACTGTCTTCCACGCGAATTGATTAATGAAGTTCTGGTAATTAAAATTCCCCCGCCAGCGGAAATGAAACGTTTCTTAAATCAAGTCCACGATTACATAACGAAAACTTTAGCCGTATATCAGACAGATGTTTCCTCTATTTTCGTATAGATAGCGTGGATTTATTCGCGAGCCGAGTTTCGAATCAGCGCGTACTTCAAAAAATCGGGAATTGCGGTTTAGCGTCGCGATGCTCCACTATGATAATACGCGGGGCGTTGTCGAAGAGCAAAAAGGATGTCTGCACGCGTAATACCCTGTGTCTGACCGGAAATACCGGAAATAGGTGTCGAGGGTTAATCGTCCCCTCGCAGATCGCAATCGTGGACGAAGAAGCTCGCTCATTTATCATAATTTATGTAGAACACCTCGGATTCTCTTCGACAGATAGGATCGCGAGCGTCACTCTTAATTAACCGCTTATTTTCAAGCCGTGCCACGGACAGAATTCATAAACACGGCTAAAATAGATTGCCGGGCGAAATTAAAATTCCGTCAGCCGACGGCTGATAATCCCCGGTGAACGAGCAACCAGTTCGCCTCTGATACGATCGGATAAAATCTTTCCTCGTACCCTACCCTTCCCACTTGCACGATTAATTGATACGTCCAGGATATTCGGTCGCCTCTCCGATCGATCCGGCCGGGTACTCGGAATTTCGAATTCCAGCGTTAGGGAAAGTTGTCGGAGCCGGACGCGTGAAAATAGCTGGGTCGGTGTGAAAAATAAGAGGAAGAGAGGGAGATGAGCATCGACGAAAACACCGGGGCCAGGATCTCCCGGGAGTGGAGATGAATGCGCCGATTATCACGGCCGGTAATGTTCTCGGAAGCATGAAGCGGCGATGCTTCTGGGCCCGTTCAGTGTCGCCTTAGGCGATCCTCACACCGGCCTAACGATCCACCGGGTCGAATGGAGGACTCGTCGACGTCGTCACTGGTGTCCACTCGACTCCGAGACTGGCGATCGATTAATCAGAGGCAGATACGTCGGTGGGAGAAATATTTTTGTCCCCCGAGTTGACTACGAAAATGATCGGATCTAGCCAGAGGCAGCATATAGTAAAATGCTATTGTAAAATATGCTCCCTGGAAATTCATTATGCGAAGGTGGAACTTATGAAAAGTGGAAGAAGACCTTTGATATAAATTCCTGATACTTCGATGTTTACAAAAATTTATATTAAAAAATATTTGCAACGATTTAAATCTTTTTAAATCTTCATCAAGCGTGGAGAACGTTCAAGGGAAAGGATTTACATACAGTTTCATGCAACAAGGTAATTCAACCTTTTCCCTCAACCATCGTCAGCTGAATCCAGATCGCGTATTACGGAGCAATTCTAACGAACATCCTGGTCTAGTCGACCAGGTCGACCAGGACGAAGCATCGGGAAACAATCGAGCCAGTTATTCTAACGATGATCGAGGACGGTTTTCGGTGTGAAGCCAGGTTAACGGTGCTCAGCATTCGCCGAGTCGGGTTAAGTCCGGTCCAGGTGCCGCCTGCTATGCCAGCCGGTGAGATGTTGCTCCTGGTGGACCTGATCGAGCTCGCTCGTGCCATTGACCGCCATTGACTCCCCCACGTACGACACATTGCCCGACGTGTCCGCCATTGCCGGCATGTTCCTCGAGTCACCTCTACCCGCATGGATCCGACGTGGAAAGTGAGCATTTTCGAAGGGAACCGTGCTCCATCCATTCGTATCTTCCACCAGTGACCATCGACTGGATACGGCCCTAAGAATGGGGACCGATGGAGACCTTGCAGGAGGGTATGGATGACGACTAGTACCTACAAGGAGAGTGCATATCCTTCGTCATTGATTTAGTTGAAACTTTGCAGATTTGTAGATCTAGGGCACCTACTCGATAGTTTTCGAGATATTTATGATGGAAGGTTTATTATTCTTAACTAGAGATTTCTTCCGAATAGTTATCGATAGTTATCAAGTAACATTGTGGCCTAACTGCAACATCCGAAATTTCCAGCAGCGTGGGGATTTTCGGATATCACCATTAGGTCACAAGAACACTTAATAAATATTCGAAATTAATCTGTAATTAAGACAATAATAAAACTCTAATCATAAATATCTAGAATACTACTTAGTAGTTGCCCTTATGCAAAGTTTCAACTAAATCTATGACCCAAAGGACTTGCACTTTCCTTGTTAGATTCTAAATACGACAGCAATTGTCAATTACTTCAATTCCTTCGGGGACTTAGGTCTTGTTGCCCTTATAACGATATATTTTCTTGAACTGGATGACTAAATCTACAAACCTGCAAAGTTTCAACTAAATCCATGATCCGAAGCACTTGCACTCTCCTTGTTAGATTCTAAATACGACAGCGGTTGTCGAGGACTTGAATTTCATTCTTCGGGTACTTGGGTCAGGGTTAATTTAAAGTTAATTTAAGGAAAATTTCGTTCTTTTTCCATAAATATTGGCTGAAAATATAAAGACGTCTTCGACGAACGTTGATTTCGTTTTCTCTTATGAACATGCGCCTGACGTAACATAGACAATAACGTGTCCAATTTAGAAGATCGTAACGCAGGCCACGAATAACGGAGACGGTAAACGAAATTAATGAATCCGAGGTGCGCGCGGACCCCATTACGGACACCTCGGGATCGACGGATCATTCGTCATTGCTCAATCGTCCGATCGATCCAATTACGGTCTGTGTAGCGCCCGATGATCCCGTCGAATCGACCCGTTGATCTATGGCGCTCATATATTGTAATCGACTAATCGAGAGGCGCGCACGATGACGTTCGCGAATGATCAGAGGGAGAGAGAAAGACGGGAGAGAAAAAGAGGAGCACCCGGTACTTTTCTTCACCGACGATCACGTACAATGCTTAGTTTAAACGATTACGTAGATCCTTTTCGCGAATCATTTCCGAAACCGCGTCCAGTTACACGTTCGTTACGTGAATTGTCATGCAACAATGAGTTAATTATCGCGAGTGAAAGAATCACTTGGCTCCTCTTCTCCGACATTTTTGTCTTTCTGCCAAATCCTCTTCCCTTGTCACGGATATTGACACGTATCGTAGAAAGTCTAATTCATCGTTTTTAACGAGCAGCGATCGAGGAGTGCTCGGGGTGATTGATTTTGGTGAAATTTTGAGATGCTTCTTATTAAAGAACTTCATCTTTTACGACACACAATAGCGTGACAAATATCTGGTACGCAGATAATTTTCGAAGCTTTAAATTCCAAAATTTTTCGAATTTTGTAAGCCTCGAATTACAGAGACGATTAAAATTCGCGTTATTAAAATTATCCGTTGAATTTCGTTGTTACCCTGTGACACTAATGTCATAATTTCCATCGCAATGTTTTCACCGCAAAGGAAATTACATTTCCATAGTTATGAAAATTCGCCTAGTTCGAAATAACTTTGAATTCGCGCGGAATAATTTTACGAAACGCGAACATTTGAAGACGGTGAGAAGGGATAATTTCTACGGTGAAAACAGTGGCGATATCGAAGCTTTTCACAAAAGGACTTCATTTGTTACGACACACGATTGCGTGACAAATATTTGACACAGAGGAAATATTCGAAGCTTTCAATTCCAAAATTTGTCAACTTTCTAACCCTCAATTTTCCGCGAATTCAGTGACAATAATATCGTAATTTCCATTGCGAAATTTTCACCGCGAAGGAAATTACATTTCCATAGTTACGTAAATTCTCCTAGCTCGAAACGACTTTGAATTCGCGCGAAATAATTTTTCGAAACGCAAACACTAAAGACGGTAAGGGAGGATAATTTCTACGGTGGAAACAGTGGCCATATCGAAGCTTTCCACGAAAGGACTTCATTTGTTACGACACACGATTGCGTGACAAATATTTGACACACAGGAAATATTCGAAGCTTTCAATTCCAAAATTTGTCAACTTTTTAACCCTCAATTTTCCGCGAATTCAGTGACAATAATATCGTAATTTCCATTGCGAAATTTTCACCGCGAAGGAAATTACATTTCCATAGTTACGTAAATTCTCCTAGCTCGAAACGACATTGAACTCGCGCGAAATAATTTTTCGAAACGCGAGCATTCGAAGACGCTGAGAGAGGATAATTTATGCAGTGGAAACAGTGGCGATATAGGAAGGCAAAGGAAAGAGGGGAGCAGGGTGGTAGGATCGGAAGCCACGGGAGATTCCGCGCGAAGTTTGGGGGATTTGGCTAGGAAACACGACACTTCCGGAAACCGAGACGGTCGACGACGTCGTCTTTCACGGCGTTGGTTCGCCGCGTGGGCGTACCGAAAGTTCACTACGGCCATATCGCAAGGGACGCTTTAAATATATGTTGCCACATAAACCGTAAACCTGCTCGGCCGCGCCGGTAAGCCGAATCCACCAAAACAAAACAGAACCTGCTCTTTCTTCGACGTTCTCCCGGAAACTCGCTCCGACTCGTATTGCGCGCGCGAGCCAGCCCGCAGAATCGCGATCGGTGGGCGTCGAAAGTGAAACGCGCACCCGATTCTCCGCGAATCCTCCCAGTTTCAATTGTCCTCGTGATAAATCGTTTCAGGTAGCCATACATTTGTCCGCGATGTCCGTTAAAGAATCGTACAATTCGATTTCCTCGATAGGGCAGGGGTATCTCTCACGCTGCAACCACGTGTCCTGTACTTTCAGCAGATCCTGAATTAGATTGGGGAGAAAATTCGCGTCGTCCCGCGAGGTTAAATACGACGCGGGGTTCTTCGTTTAACATTATTTTTCGACGAATCGAGATCGCGATATCGAAGCATCTTCCTTCGACGGTCTGTCCAACGCATCCCGAGTTGCATAATTTATACCTGCGAAAAGCCGGAGGTATAACTCAAGGCATTCCACGAGCGGAAGAGTTGGCTCGGAAACGCGGTGGTACAGCTTTATTAGAGGAAAACAGCTGAAAGGGCTAACCGCGGCTTCCCAGAAGGCAAACGCGCCGCGGCGATTGGCCAAGCTTCGTTGCCGTCCAAATTTGGAGGATTTCTATCGGTGGAACGAGGCTGCACGCGGCCGCCTCCGCGGCTGATTTATCGGTAATTTACCCGGGGCACCGCGAGGGAAACATAAATCCTGTATCAGCGGTTTACATCGGTCGGCGCGCGACGCGTGTCGCAACGGAGCGTTTGTTGGTGGCGCTGGATATGGAGCAGGTTCTAGGGCGACCCCGACGATGGGATCTGGCGGCTTGGTCCAATAATATCGCGAGTTTTCGACGTTCACGCGGCTAAATTGACTTTCTAGAGGGAGACTTAGCTGCGGCCGCAAGGGAAACCATCGTAGCTAATTGGCGGGATGGCGGAGAAAAAGATCGGATATGATCTCACGACCTGAACCGATCGAACCCGGTGAAAAGGGAACGGAAAGGTGGCTGGTAATGAGATTTTCTAACCGTGGAAACCGTACGGTAACGACGACCACGAGAGGACGAGAAGAGGGCGTGTGCACGAGCCTTTTATTAAGGTCCCCATGGTCACGAGGCGACCGAACCCCCTACTCCTGCTGCTGTACCGGTAGATCGGATCGACGACTTTCGGGCCCCGATGGCTCGCCTACCGCACCACCGTGGCGAGCTCATTAATTCAAATAAATCGCTTTATGCATCGCCGCGATCTCGAAAGAGCCGGAGAAAAGAAAGCAGCAGTTCCCGACGCTTAGCCTGACCAAGACGAATGGAATAGCTCTCGCGTGGTTCCTCCTTATCTCCGATGCATTCCTCTCGAACCTTGCCCTCACGGGTACCGCCTTCCGCGCGCGAGCTACCGACCGCGTTATCCTTCCCTCCTTCCACGATTATCCCACCAGAGAAAGCTGACGAGAGCTTGCTCCTTTCCTTCCGAATCGGACACCAGTCGCGTTCGTTTCGAAACCACCGATGTTATATTTAATAGAAGTACAATGCTGTCGTTTCGACAACCGAAATCCCATAGTTGAGAACTTCGATGTTGGTTAATCGTGGATTTTGGAAATTATTAGAGTAGACAGATAGGTGGAAAATCGGTAACTTTGATTTCACTTGGGAGAATCTTTCTCCGTGTGCCGTGATAGTTTGTTTCACACGTATCCAAACAGCAGATCACGCAGCACATAAATTTTATTAACGACCGTTTCGCGGCCGCTTCTGCTAACTAACGAGCGTAATCGAGCCGGTGGACTGGAGAGCTAGCCGCAATAAGACGAAATCTTTCGGTTGCATGAGCGCAAAGTCGGCCTGCAATCTGGCATCTCGAGTCTGCGGGGGCGTGTGCGACGCAACCGCGTGCGCGTGTACGCACGATACGCATCTTGTGCAGCGTTGCGAGACGCGGCGAGGCGTCCTCCAAGCCGCTTCACTTTCAACGAAAACGCCCCGGAGATCTCCTATTCGATAGACGTAGAAGGCAGCTTCGAGACCAAAGAAAAGAGCGGGTGCTAGGCGGTAATCAATTCCCGAGGAAATTCGTGGAAATCTTACTCTCTTACTTACTTCATCTTACCCTCCGGGAGTAGCAACACTCGCGTTATAGTGCACGATAACCGAGAATATTATTTTCAGCGAAAGAACAAATTGGGAAAAAATTGGGAAAAGTTGAGAAAAATTGGGAAAAATTGGAAAAAGTTTGGAAAAATTGAGAAAAATTGGGAAATAATTTCCCTTTTCTGATTTTTCTATTTTCATTGAAATAAAGGATTTTTACTTCTCCGAATTGGCGTATAGCAAGGTCTCGAATCCACAATGCGATATCAATTAACAAGAATCTCTCTCCTCTTACAATCATTTTTTCTCGGTGCAGACTGTAGCAGCCTCATTAAAACCTCCCTACCATCCCGATCCGAGGTACACATAAATCCTCTCCGCCCTTTCCTTCTCTCTCTCTTTTTCGTTCCCCGGGCCCCAGGCCCGTTTGCGCGAGCGCACGCGCTCAGGAGCCGCCTGTAACCGACTCTATTCCGCAAGGACATCGCTCGCGGGGTGGCTCGCGACTTATTTAAATAACATCTCCGTTATGGTAATGGAGCATGGTAATAATGGTAATAACCGAGTTGTAACAGCCACGAAAATGGGCCACTGTGGCTGGCTCGTCGTTCCACGACACGGTATCCTCTTTATCGTGAGCCGTGCCGCTCTCTGCTCGTACCGCGAGACCAGCCTGTAATACGTGCTTCGAACCGCTCGTGCGCGCTTACACGCCTCGTGTACGGACCCACTATTCATCGGGGCTGGTCGTTGGCCAGCTTGTAAAAGCACTCGGGCCCTTGTCGCGAACGTTTGTCAAAGAGATCTCGTAGAAAACACGCCTAATTGTCGGTGGAGCCGTTCGGAGTTGGGTCCGTGGATTCGTTCTTGGCTCTCGGCTCGCCAGAGATATGGACCTCGCACATTCGTTTTCACTATATTCCTTTCTTTCGCATAACATATATTCCTCGTGGAATTTATCGAGGTATAAAATGTTCGAAGGTTCAATTTCTATTAAATTTGTGCAATCGTTGGATGAATTAATTTGAATACCTTTTTATTTAAAAGGTTATTTACTTTCCAAGCATGTAAAAGGGAACAAAATTCGCTTCCTTCGAATAGAATTAAATTTTCTACTAATTCACCACGAATTAAAAGAACGATGTAGGTTGAAATAAATTTCTAATGAAATCGTATCGAGCAAAGGAGCTCGATCGAAGGGAAAATGGCTGGTCGGTGGTTACAGAGAATTTAATGAATGAAACGCTCGGTTCGCCGGATGACTAACGACTACGGGTATTCGATTACGAGGGATCCGTGCTAGACACAGTCTAGTAGAAACTTGCGAAACGCAATGAACGTTGACACACAGCTTCACCGTCTGCGACCTGCTCACGCCTATGCACTCGCTCGTGCATAGATGCAATGCACGGGTAGCGCACATTGTTGCCCACTCGCGAGTCCACGTTCTCCATGCTGTACAATATCCTCTCCGTTTGATTCCCGGGCAATGTTGATCGAACACAGCGACTGCGAGAAAACGCGAGAACTCGTCTCGTTATCCGGTCTCCGTATAAATCATATCTCTAAATTGCGGAAAAATTTCTGCATTCAGCGTAATCTCGCGAGGCTCTTCTCGTTGTATCGTCCATGCTGAAATTACGAGTTCACTTCCACGTTCGATGGCCGCTGGAAGCGGCGAGGATCGGCGAACCCGCTCACACATCCATACTGGAACAACGATACCGGTAACGCTGTCAGCAGCACGGGGCCGTTCAGCAGACAGGAAACAAAGTGGGCGCATCTTAATGGATTACACTTGTAGGCATCGCCTACTGCGTGTCCGCGGGCCCCTTATATCGCCAATTATAGTGTACGTTCGACGTATAAACACGGTATTTTATTAGCAGAGCGAACGAGGCCCGACGCGTGCAGACACGCGTGTAAAAATGCACACGCGCGGACCTTTAACCGCCGTTGGAGGGAACGGAAACGAAATTCGTGGCGGATCGAGGTCGGTAAAAGTGGCGTACGCGATCGATATCGATCGCACTGAGCACGAGCGGGGTTTTTCCGCCGGCTGGAATCGTCTAAATAAATTGGAGACGGTCAGATTAGCCCAAGGCGATCCGGTTAATACGTTACCGCGCGTTTTACGCGTATCGATGGAAAAAAGGCGGCCGGAGCGGCCGGGAGCGGTTTCCAGGCGACTCGAACGCCTGCACAAGCGCTATCGGCGCCCGGCGACGCGCGGCCCGTTCTCAATGGCCCATTGTGTCGTCCGATCGGCGCGAATTTTTCACCGATCCCGTGGCGGACTCGCGTGGCCGCCCTCGATAGGCAGCTACGGGAATAAATTAACGTGGCAGTTAAACGTATCCGCGCGACGGCCGCGTGTATAATCGCGCGCGTGTCGTAACGCGTCCATTGTGCACGAGAACCGGCTTGCAGCGCGTCCCGCGACCGGCCAATCGAGTACCGCCTCGTATTTTTGACTGGCCTGTCGATGGCCTGTCCCCCTTTTTTTCCTCCCTTTTCTCTCTTTTCGATGAGCACCGATTTTCTCGCCCAAAACGAGATACTGCCGAGTGATTACGCGCGGGTTTTCGATGTTCCTCCGTTGGCAACACGATACTCCCATCGCGACTTGGTAACTGTGCATACAGAAGAACTGTGAAAAATAAGCTTTCGAATGCACGAGTCTCTGAATACGAAAAATCGAGATACGTAAGAAACACTACCACTTTCTTGTATTATATTTATTATATTCCTTTGTTGCGTTATATGACAGGTCATGTAAGTGTCGATGGGGTGTCTAGAATTTTGGAAAAAATATTTGTTTAATTTCCTAATGGAATATGTTGATCTGAGAAAATATCTCCCATCAGTGGCCCGAACCTAAATGAACGTATTCTAACATTTGATTAAAAATTCTGCATTCAGTGTATAATTAATTTCTTATTAAATCTACCTTCTTCTCATTTCATTCCTCTTTATATTTACATGTAGTTTACATCTCGGATCACAACCTGTCATTTAATCAGCTACGATAAATTTAGCGTTAACTCAAAGTCCCAATCATCACGGTCCCCCCAAAAATTCCGGATCTCAACCCAACAGTCGATACATACAAAAATCGAAATAGGGAGGAATAACTACCACTTCCTTGTATTATATTTATTATATTCCTTTGTTGCGTTATACGACGGGTCATGTAAGTATCGGTGGGTTGTCTAGGATTTTGGAAAAAATTTATCAAATTTCTTAATGTAATATGTTACGTGAATAAATATCTCCTATTGTCTAAATAACCGTATTCTAACATTTAATTAAAAATGTTGCATTCAATGTTATCGAGTTTTCCTAGGATATCAATTTTTTAAAATCCACCTTCCTTCTCATTTCATTCCTCCTTTTACTTACACGTAGTTCACTTCGTGGATCACGAGGTGTCATTTAATGAGTCGCTATAGGTTTAGCGTTAACTCAAAGTCCCTCAAAAGATTCCGGATCTCAATCCAACGGTCAACAGGTAGAATTTATTATACAATTTACACATTACCGTATTTTCTTCTACTCATTTAAGATCCTCGTAACGACTCGGCAAGATATCTTGCGACGACAGCCAGTCCCAATCCCAACCCCGACGCCATTCTTGTACGATTTAATTTCCGAAAACCATTCGGACAGTCCGCCAGTGCAGCATCGACCAATTAATAAACCAGCCTCCATATCTGGTCGTTTCGCTGTGAACGACCAGGCAATGGCTTTTTTCCCCAGCACGGCTTGCACGCGCGACGGTGCGTACGAATGTGGTATCTTCGGAGGCCTCGTATCGCAAATCTCGACGAGAAGGAGCTGCCAGCCGCGGCGCGGCAGTAGTCGTGGTAGAATGGAAGTGGCGAGATAGAAGACGGAAACGCTATCGAGGCGTTCGGGTGACTAAGGGTGCCCCTGACTCCCCCTCGTTCCCCAACGATCGCTCGAATCTCGAATCTCGATACGCGGCGCGAGTGTCCCGGCTGCTGGCGGCGCGGTTTCGCGCCCGATAAGTTATTCGCCACGGTTTGCTGGCCGGTGATAGGCGGGCGCCAAGACCACCGACCGTCTGGGAATGTGTCCCCCATGAAATCGGGCCTCCGCGGCGCGATTTAAGCGGCACTGCATTATCGAACAATGCGTTCGAGACGGCCGCCGCGCGATAGACCGCGAACTCGGTTGTCCGGCTCGGCTCGCCACCGCGAGCCGGGAAAAAGGATCTTTGTCGGTAGCCTGCCCGTTGGCTGACACTCCACCGCCATTTCGCGGTATTTATAGATCGGTCGTCCTCGATTTTCCCGCTGAAAATCGGGCTAGAGGGTTCAGGGGACGCGCGAACCTCGAGAGAGGTGGAGCTAGGGGAGGTTGCTGATCGTGGGTGTATCGTAATTGTTAGAGGAAGGAAACGACGTCCATATTACAGATGGGTGTTGGAAGTCCGAGACACATAGCGGCCGATTGATGAATACGTTTGTTGGAGCCTAACGATGGAGAATAAATACCGGATGTGCCACTTGGCTATGGTTCCTGCTGTCAGAGTTGCAGCGAGTGTTGAACTGCGATGCTTGGTTGCAGGATATTATATATTGGGACCTTTTCTCTTTACATTCACGGCTCTATTCGACCTGCAGAGCAGTTGGCACGTGTTCACGCTAAAACCTTTCTAGCTAGTTACTTTGTGTCGTTACTGTATACGAGAGTACTCACTGTTATCCACCATCGTGTTATCGGTAAATAGATTTTTATTGCGAAGAAATTCCGACGATATTAATATTCGTATTTTAATTCTTCTATTAACCGTATCCGCTACATATGCATTACAAGCGTGTATCAGGAGATAATCATAATCGTTATTTTAAGTATCAGTGAGAACTGCGAAATTCTGAGCACAAAAATTTTACTTCGAACTGCAAAATTTGAAACGAGGGTATACATCTGGTCATTCCAATCGTGGTCGAATCGGTTTAGCGTGAAAATGGTTGATTTAAATTCCAGAGAAAGGGTATCGACGTCACCTGCGAAATCCTGGGCTCAAAAATTCTATTCCCAATGGCAAAATTTGAAACGAAGTCATAAAAGTTGGTCATTCGAATTGTGATTTAAATTCCAGAGAAAGGGATAAAAATCGATTCGATAATGCTTATTAAAATTTGTTTATCGATATTTGTTGATTCAGCTTGCGTTTATGAGCGACACGCTTTCTTTCGGACCAAGTGGATATTCGGTCGATTCGGAGTACGAGCACGCGTGTCCACTGGCACTAGATTCATCGGGATATTTGCTAGAGACTTTTCAACTCGTAAAAGCACCCATATTACGCGCTGGGCGCGTGTAAATTAAACAAACGCGGCGCGCTAGGCAGCGCGTAACATTCCTCGAATCCAATAAACTTATCCTCGTAAAACAGGAACGAGCAGCTAATCCTAATTTACTAACGGAAGAAAGTTTCCATCGCGGCAATAACTCCGTCTTTATGGAATACAAATAGACATAATCTTAATCTCCCGGAATCGGCAACGTTTCCACGTGTCTCTTAATTTAATTATATTCCATCGGTCGATGATATCGCGCGTGCAGCAACAAAGTCCGAGCGGAGAGGTACCAGTCCGCGCGTTTTTCGCAGTCGCCACACACGGGTATCGTGGGATCGCGAGAACCGATCTGGTCGTGTGGTAATTCGATTTTTAATTACACGATGGAACACGAAAGCGGGCGGAACGGGACGATAACAGGGGGCCGTAAAGGCCCCGGCCGGTGCTCGCGAGCATTTTTCACCGGTGCCGGCTTTACACATCGGGTCAAGCGAGAAGTGGCTTTTTAAGGAGCGTTTTATTTTCGTAACTGGACGCGACCACCGTTAATCCCGACCTTCTTGCCACGCCGATGATCCGTCCGATAAATTCCGCGAGTCTCTCGCGCCCAAACGACCGGGACCGTCCCTTCCGACCATTATACCGACCTGTCGGGCATTTATTATCGCCGATAACAACAATGCAACACGCCGGCGACCGGCTGAACGCGCGATCGAAAGTCCAGGCCGAGTTAACCTCGGAGAACTGGAAGCTCGTGATCCGCAACGGAACTGCTCGATTGAAACGTGTACCACGTTTCGCGGACGCCGACGTCGAGGCGAAATTGCAAAGAATCGCCAGACGTGGCGCGAAATCGCACTTTTCGCGAGAATACGTCACGCGTCGAAACGCCTAACGAGTTTCGCATTTACGATTTCCATCGTCGCGTCGGCCGCGAACGCTCCGTTCCCACCGAGCGTACAAAGCTGGAACGGATCGCGGAGGGGGTTGAAACATAATTGTCGAGGATTTTTACAAGTTGATCTACTTTCCACGCTGTTACGTCGAGATTGAGTGCTCTCGCGATTGAAAGCCCGAGAGATAAATGGAGGCAGACATTAGATAGACGCGTGTTGTGTGCTAGAGCTAATTGAAGGATTTCCATCATTTCTCGCTTGTGACTTTGTACGAGCTTGGTGGGGAAATTTTCGACAAACTGTGATCGCGATTGAGAGGCGAAATAGCGCGAAATCGCCTCGAAAATTGCGCGATGGGAAGGTTTTTAAATATATGCACATGTTGCAAGCATAGGCAACTCTACACTTTGTTCTAAACTGTACTGAGACACGTTAATTCCTACTCCTTCGAATTGTCTGTATTTTATTTATCATACGTGCATCGGCTAATTTATGGTAATTCTTTGAAAATAAACGAATAAAGGGAAAATAAATAGATAAGCCAGAGATAAAAATTGTTATTGCGATGGAGATCACACGAGAATCACCGTCATATGTATATTATTATATATAAATTTCACATATAAAAGAAAAGCAAACAAATTATACATAATATAACACCGAATGCTTATAAACGCTCTGTTCAGGAGGAATAGCTTTAATCCATAATCATCAGTAATCATCTTTTGAAGGTTTGTAAAGACCCATAAAGAAAATCTATACGATTATAAAGAGTGTTTGCGTCAGTAATAATACGAAAAATTGGATTAAATAATTCACATGTAGATCTGGACATATGTATATGAAATCCTGCTCTAGATCTCAATACACGTTCTGGCACATAGAAATCAATTTGCGCAAGAAGAGAGGAGCAGACAGTGTTCTTATTAATTAAATTAAAGATAAAACTATGGTTAGCTATTCTTCTTCGTGCAGACAATGTTTCCAGGTTGACAGTATTTAATATTGCGGAGTAATCGTGACCAAAAATTGACATTGGGTTTTCTAGCTTATATGCAGATTTAGCTTATATTTTTCACGCGTCCGCGTTATCCAATATTCGGGAAAGAAATGTCGAAGAAAGATGGCGGACGGGATGAAAATATTCGGTCGAAACGAATTAGAAAGTTGCATTTAAATGATTTTCAAGGCTCCCGACCAGCGAGTGTAGACTCGTGCTCGCAGAGGTAAAAAGGATCAGGATAATCGACACCGTGGCCGGCTCGTTCGGCTTATAATCGACGCGGCTTCGTTAAACGGTGCGCGACGTGCATGGTAATTAAGCGGCGTGGCGTAATCCGCTTTAAAATCACGATAAATCCAGCCCCACCCCCTCGTGTCAACGCGCCTTAAGAACCGTACAATCACTCGCAACAATTATTTCGTATCGCTCGAAATTAACGGCGACTCGGTGTCGCGGACTGTCGGTTCGACTCGAGCAAGCCCGGCAATATTTCTGCGAGATAAACGCTTCCAAGTCGAATCGCATCGAAATGCGTGGAAATCGCGAACCTGCTGCTAATTTAATCCAATCGATCGCGTTCCTCGCGCTCTTAACCAGAGTTTCAGCCACATTTTTCCCGTTCCCCGTGACAGGAAGTATTTCTGGCCTTAATTCGAGCGAGGAAAATCGGCACGCTTTTAAATCGACGCGGCGGATTTGCAAAATGGGCTTCGCGCACTTTTCGTTCGGTTGTGCCAAAGAGAGGACAGTGATTAATATCCCCGACTTATCGAACGGCCAGGGAAACACGGAAAAATTTCTTCCCGTTGTAGATTCGAAGGTTAGGAAACGAACACGGTGCTTCGCGTGTTCGGTGAGACGGTAATTCTAATTAGAAATAAGGAAAATAAGGGATGTAATACAATTTTAGTCCGATGGATGAAGAAAAGTTCGACCCTTCGCGTCCGCATGCAATGAAGAATAACTGGCCACTGAGAGTCAAGAAAGAATAAACGCTTGATCTACATTCACTTACAGCTCTCAACTGTTTTATATCGGTTTCAAACCTCGGAGACGCTTTAACCCCTTCCCGTGCAATTTAGTTCGAAATCCGGGCCCAAACGGTAGGCGTCAACGAGCGGTTAAAAGACCAGTCTGATGATCGAAAATAGTAAAAACCGAAATGTATATACGTGTGATATAGTCAGTTTTACGCGATACTACTGTTGTAAAAGTAAATTCTAATCTTTTTCCCTTTCGTAAATATTATAAATATATTTTATAATAGATGACAGTTTCAAAAATATATTCAGAAAAATGTTCTGTTCGCGAGTACTGGCTCGTGATATTCATATTTGGACCAAAATCTTCATCACGAGTCAGACTCGTCAAAATACAGAAAGGGGTTAATTACTTGAGCTAGAAAGACGTGCCACGCACGTCGTAATGCTGTCGTCCAGAATCGTCAACGACGTGGTATACACGTCGTGACGTATCCCAGTGAATTACACTGTACACTGTTTTGGCACACACGTCTGTGAATTTCTTGTCAGTGCATCTGGTTAAGACAAAATTAACAATGTATAACGTTGTCTTTCGACTCCTCCACCTGGACTTTGGATACGGTTAAACACGCTCGAGATCTCCCTATTCCATTTCGGTAGTTCCCCGCCGCCAAAAATTTCCCTAATTATACGAGCGAACAAACGATGCAATCGATATTTTACCCTTGAGAGCAGCGAGAACAATGGTATCCACGTTCGTCGATGCATCCCGATTTCCTAGTTCGCTCTAGGATCACACCGTGTAACGGTTCCTATCGCGGCAGATTCTATTTCATCGGCGTGTATCGCTTCTGGCCGATCGGTCGCCTCCGGTGCTTCGACAGCAGCGTTAAAGATCGACGAACACGATACCTCCCATACAAGGAGCTCATAATCCGGCTAACCAGAATCGAACAGAGCCACGAGGGAACGTTCTGCCGTCGTATCCGCGTGTCTCTGCCCTTGATTCCCGCAATTTATCAATTATTCGATTTTTCAATGTCGCCCGGGTGACCGGCAGGACGATGTCGATTTAAATCGAGAATCTCGACCGGAGGAGGCGAAAGACGGATAGAAAGACGTCGAAAGACGTGGTCCGACGACGACATTCGTTCCGTGGCCGATGGTTCGCGTTGGATGCTGAGCGACGAGCGGATATCGACGATCGGACGTAAGTATGCGCGATCTATGCCTCTGCCACGACATCCGGCACGATGGCTCCGCCAGGGAAACGAATAACGCGCCGCGATTAAATCTATGGGCCTGCCCGCGGACCACTTCCTCCTGATCTTCTCCAGCCTCTCAGCCTTCCTTCTCCAGCATCGATCGTGGAAAACGCGAAACGGAAGGACTAAATGAAACCACTGGTAGTTTGCGTCGAGGATGGTCTGTGCTTGTCTCTCTTTCAGCTAGTCAAATTAATTTTCTCGCGATTGGAAAATGCTGGAAGAATTATTGCCATGGGACATGGGATTTTATTTGGGATTAATGGAATTAATTTGCATAATCGGCGGGTCTTCGAGTGAATGGATATTTGGCAGCGAGATCGTTTGACGAAAGGAATAGCTTTTCATAGTAATACCTAATTTATTATTATTTAAATAGCAGGAATAATTTTGTGATTCGTGTATAGATTATTTTATTTATTATGACCGGTCATTCGATCAACTATGATAGGATTTGCCATCGCTAATTAATTAATATCGTTAATTCGACGGTGTTCCAGTAACTGTCAAGGCATTAAATTTTCTAAAAATCCGAAACATGATCCAAACGCTAATTAATTAATATCGCTAATTCGAAGGTGTCCCAGTGACTGTCAAGCCACCAAATTTTCTAAAAATGCGAAACCTGATCCAAACGCTAATTAATTAATATCGCTAATTCGAAGGTGTCCCAGTGACTGTCAGGCCACCAAATTTTCTAAAAATGCGAAACCTGATCCAAACGCTAACTAATTAATATCGCTAATTCGAAGGTGTCCCAGTGACTGTCAGGCCACCAAATTTCCTAAAAATGCGAAACCTGATCCAAACGCTAACTAATTAATATCGCTAATTCGAAGGTGTCCCATTGACTGTCAAGACACCAAATTTCCTAAAAATCCAAAACCTGATCCAAACGCTAATTAGAAATATAGTTAAAGGTACAGGGTAGGTATCAGGAAAGAGAAAATAATTCTAGAGAAATATTAAACGTTCCAAATATGAGGTGCACTCTGAGATCATCGACTTGGCGTTATTAAAATCCCCATAAACTACCCGAAACCGAGGTATGATAATAACCGTTTGTCTAATAAGTTTGCGTTTTCTAAAAATAGATGGACAGAGGGATTTGCAAGCTCCTTCGGATTTACACACGCGTTTTATAGTTAGAAAGTATCGGTTTGACCAGTTTTGGCCGGATGATAAAATGTTGGTTTAAACTCGCGACTTTCTCTCGCGGATCTAATGAGAGCCATGTGACGAGTTCATTTCGCGTTACACGCTTGTTCTCGCGACTGGTCGAGATCTTAACGCGGACAAACGGAGGCGGAAGGAGGGAAGGAGAGAGAAATTGAGGAAAGGAGAATGATCAATTTCAAGGCCTAGCGAAAACGAATAATGTATCGGTCGTTTAACACAAGATCTGATAGAGGCCGTGTTCGAAGGTGGTATATGAACCTGCCACGCTCTCCTGATACCGAGACTTTCGGATTATGTAAATTATTTCGCACATTTCCAGCCCCTCCTGCTTCCAATCGGGACGTTAAAAATTCCGCGGAATCGTTATAATTAATTTTAGAATCGAGCAAGACAAATTTATACGCCGGTTACCGATTTATCCCGTTGCAAAGTTCTATATAGCATAGCGACATTTTTGAGGACCCGCGAGGTTAACGAATTAGGAGTTCCCTGCATTCCAAGTTCTCCAAGGAGTTGCTTAATTGCCGCTTTCACGAAGAAACACGTTCAAGGCGAGCTGATTCCAGCGACCTCGAGCGACAGACCTAGAGTTCGCAATGTTTAACGCGTAACCACTTAACCATCGCTCAGTCAAAAATTCCGTCACGTATCTATAAACCTAATTACCCTAGGTTACCAAACACCGATGAGAAATAAAATTACAACGAGACTGCAAAAATTTTCAAAGAATTTTCTAAATTTTCTAACCGATTTCACCGAAAAATAGAGTACAGAGGTTAGCGATGGAGGAAAAATATTTAATTACACGGATGGAAGGAACGATCACGGGATAATGGAGCATGTCAGTGGTGAAACCGCAGTTGGATGCAACGTTGCACACACGCGGAAATGACGGACACGTGTGTGAGGCAGGCTTAGTGCACTGGAGGCAGCGTGTTCGGCTGAAATTATTATAGCACCACGGCCACGGTATCTCGACGTGGACGATACGTGGCAATACGCCACGATTGCCCAGCGTTGCGTGTGGGTGACCGGAGCGGGCACGAGCGCGGCACGCACACGCGCGACCCGCGCGAGTCTGGGCGAGCGTTAACGCGCCGAGAGGGCACACCCGCGCCCGAGGCACGCGCGCTCCGTGCACACGCAATCCGCGCTGCACCACGGGAATCGCAGGAAACCGTATGGCAGCTGGCGGCTTCCGCCGGAAAAGATCAGGTGGTTGCCGAGTTAAGAGAAACTTCTCTCTTCTTATTCTAATTTCCGATCTTTCTACGATTTCACTCTCTGTCTTAAATTTTAATCCGGTAACTCGTCTCGGTATTTTAAGTATAATATTCCATTTCTTCGAGATCCTTTACCAGTTAGCAGGATATACCTGCGTGGATGTGAAGAGAATAACCCTGCTGCGATTTTGAGAAGTTGAAATCAACCAATATTAGGAAGGATCGAGGCCTAGAATTTTAAATTAAACAAAACAATTCTTACATTCCATGGTATTAGAGTTATGATTAACACGTTGAGTGCTGCGTCGCTCCATGGGGACTGACTTTTCATGCAGCGTGGATTCTAGGGACTAACAGCGAACTTTTAGTTTGGTCGACATCGGTGCGTGAGACCGCCATTGTTAAGAGTTAAAGGCAATCAATATATTCCGTGAAAAAGTCACGGAAGTGTAAAGATTTACTTCAGCGGAGGGAATTTAATTTTTACAATATATTAATCGTCATTAACACTATAACTATCAACCCAGTCGAAATGACTGGTCCCAGAATTTTGCTTTTTGCAATTACCAAACACACACACTTGTTTTAAGAATAAAATTGGTATCAACTCGTATTAAGAAAGAACTGTAATCAATATATTCACTCATATTCATCGTATCGCTGAAATTACTATAATCTGTACACGTTATAGTTAGGTACCCATTAAAGATCGGTAGTTCTAGTGTTAATAATTTGACCCTTCACAATGTCTAGTCAATCACTAGAATCCACATCGTCCAAACGAAAAGTCTACTGTCAGTTCCCAGGGACTGACTAGCATTCAACGTGTTAAAAAGATCAGTCCATGTTCCTACGTTCTTGCAAAATTTGCAAACGCGTTAGCAAAAATGTCGGATGAGGAAGAAGCTCGTTCGATGGTCCAGGAATCGCTGAATTAACTAACGACCAATTAGCCGAGCTCGTCTCTAGTATACGACCCCAGTGTCGGTCGTCACGGATTATCGGGCCCCGGAGCTTTCCGGGGCCGCTTCTCCGGGTGGCGGCAAGCGTTCGCGGTACTCGTACGAGGTCGCTCGCGCGCGCTCACAATGCTCGCGCGAGCGCGTAATTTATACCGTACGATTTCTATGATTTAGTGCGGCAGCTCGGGCCTTTCTTAAGTACCTTGTGCCTGACGTGTAACCATTTGTTACGTTTCTAAAAGTGCCTGTAGAGCGTTGCGCCGCGTCGTTGCGCGTATTTATTAAAATAGCAGGTAGACGCAGGTAGAAGCGTGGATGGAGGAACAACGAAGAGGTTCTGGATAGCGGGCAGAGCAGGACGCGGATCGAAAGAAAGAGGAGAGAGGGTGGAATAGAGGAGAGAAATAAGAGAACGAAGGGTTACAGCGCGAGTCTCTTCCTGCTCTCCGTCTGTCTCTCCCTCGGTGGTGAGTTTATACTGGTAGTACTAGTCCCATTAGTAGTCGGTCCGGGGATCCACTGGCGCTCATAAGTTAGCAGCGAGCTGCCGCTGTTGACTTGCTCTTTGAGTAAGTACTACTCGACTACTCCCCCGCGAGATAGCGGCCCTCGTGTTCTTCCAGTCTGTCCTTCTTCCCTCTTCCATCCACCGTCTCGCTTCGTCTCCTTTCCTCTGCGCTCCATATCCAGCTTTCCATCTCGTTTTCAGCGTGAACCGGTGGCTAGATGTCCCTCGTGTCCTCGCGAGGATGACGTTCGAACAGGAGGCGGCTCCTTCATTTTTCCTCTTGTCTCCTTCATTTTTCCTCTTCTCCTTTGGATCACTCCTGAGGCCGCTCCGTGGTTGTTCTCGTTCGATATTTTATTTTGGTAATTCCTTGGCAACATCTCCGATGTACATATGCACGTGTGCGCGGTGTACGTGCATTAACGTCTTTGCGCGGAATTTATTAGATTCCACCGATATTCCACCTCGCTGACTTCTAAATATAGGCGTGCGGGCGAAAAGCGCCGCTCGAGGAGATCCTGATCGCCGAGGACGACCGGCCGCGCTGACGATAACGAGGACGATCGGCTAGTTTGTTGTCACTTGTTTCCTCGCTACGTCGGCCAGCTCGCCGGCGAATTGGCCTTAAGTGGATTAGATCGCGTTCCCGACGCGATCGATTAAGCTGACGCGACTTCTGATCGGTATGCGGGTGTCCGATCGCTGGAAATCGGTTTCACTCGTCCGAGAGTGTAATCGGAGAACTTGTCGCGCCACTGCCTTTCAGGGGATCGGACATCTAGTTGGAACTTCTTTTTGACAGCAAACGTTTACCTGCTCTCATCCGCTGTCAAAAATGGTGGCCAAAAGTTTACTCTGATACCTCTATTTTTCCAAAATTCGTGGTAGTAGATATTTTTATAATTTTGGACGTAACTTTTCTTAGCTAAATATCACAACGACGCGATCATCTCTGGAAATAGAAGTGCCCTTCCTCCTCGTGCAATTACATTTACAGCGTGGCACGTTGAAACGCATCTTCTCACGCGACTATCGGCCGATCGATAAATCATGGAGGCTGGCCACTTGACACGCGTTCCTCCAGCCCCTCGTTCGGGATCGGCCGATCGATCGTTTGCGTTCGGTAATTACATCGATTACATTCCAATTACTGGCTGATCGGGCGCCACTGGCCGGACGAGTAAAAAACCTGCCACTCCCGCGATCGCAGCTTAACACGTGTTAATCTTCGAAGCTCTCGCGTGCTCGTGCGATTATTGTTTCCGCGAGGGAAAAGAAATTGACGTCTTGTTTAAATTCGCGCGTTAACCCCCGTCTCGCGCGGGCTATCTCTAATCGATTGTCAGGTTATTACGCATCGAGCACAATGCAACTTTTGCGAGTGCGCTCGCGGAGAATTGAGAAACGTTTGATTCATGTACGACACGCGCGTTCAACGCGGAACGATTTACGAGATATCTCGAGGAACGAATATCGCGTTTTCCCTCGCTTGCCCGTGAAATACTCGCGTCCCAGTGTTACTCGCGCGATAGTGTCAACACGCCGCTCGTAAAACGCTAATAGCCTGTGTTTCTACTATTTTCTTATCCGACCCTATTAAATATCGCTCGAATCATATTCCCCGATCCTGATTGGCTAACGAGTTCGCGCTCCATTTTTCCATTTTTCCCCCGAGACCGCGAATAAATATTTTTCTCACGCGACTTTTAATCTCCGACTTACATTCAATCAACTTATTTGAAACCGAGCATTTCGTCCATTAGCCTTACCTTTTCCACGAGCAATTAACTCGTAGCCACGCCCGCTAATAATCATCTCTCCTAAACGTTACTTAACACGTCAACAACGCCATTACACGCGCGTGACGTAATAAAATCGCGCGGCCGATCTTTTCTTTTCCCCGAGACCGGTTAAATCGAACGTTCGCGACGACGACGCGATGTCGGATCGATTTCTGGCCAGGTTCAGCCTCCCGGCTCTGGAGGTGGAAAGAGAAAACAGGGAACCTCGAGGAAAGCTCATTGACACCTGTAATTATCGCTCGTGTAATTATTCGCGGTGATACAGGCGTTTGAATTAAGATCAGAGGCGAACGGGTTCACGCCGATTCTTATCGAGATCTTCGTACGTTATCGGCTCATTTCCTCGGATACGCCGACGCCGGCCGTATTTAATTATCGGCCAATGAGTCGGGGCCTTATTACCCCGGCGGAGGAACGGCCCCGTTGCGCGGCGTTAGAAGCGAAATCAATCTTGCTCGAGATCGATTAGACGCGATCGCGGGCCGGTCACGGGCGCCCGGCTGGATCGATTTCGTTTTTCGATTTCTTCGCGGCGGGGAAACTGGCCCAGCCGGGGGATTATTGGACGCCGTGGCCGGGAAAAATCTGCACGGGAAATTATCGGCTGCATAAAATGCCAGTGATTAAAAGGGGTGCCCGGGGGCCGGGATGAAATGGAGATCGTATCGGGCCATCGGGGCCCGCTAATTAAATCGCTGATTTATCTGCAATTTCGCAACCAGCGTCGCCTCGTCTTGCTCGAGCTTTGAAATCGCGGCGGAGTGTCGGCTCTCGCGTAATGGCTTTTATCGGGAGAAAGGTGTCGAACGAGGTGCGAACGCGGTGTTTGGAGAAGCGAGAAGCGACATTGACGCGATGTCGAAGAGAACAGACGAGTTAATTCCCGGAGTATTGTTCGCGTAGTGGTCCTGTACGACGAGGAGTTGGTTGAAACGCGACGCCTGGAAAGTTCAGGTACCGGCGATCGAGAGTCGAGAAACTAGTACCGGTGATAACCGATTGCGATAGATTCGCGGAAATACCGCGTGAATTACAGCGTATTTATGCGATCGTGTTACGATCTACAATGTATTTGTGTCATTTTCTCGTAATCCATGGTATATTAGCATGGCTGCCTTTTGATCTACGCTGGCTCGATTGCACGGTAATTTATAGCGTATTTATAGCCTTTTATTCGATTTTTATCGTAGCTCGGCGTAATTATATCGCGCGAATATTCTTTTCCTGCGTGTTTTTCGCCGGCTAGAAATCACGCCCATTCAGAATCGTTCCGCGTGCGAGTTTCTGGAAACACCGGCCGGAATAATGAACGATTGGCGAGTTAACAGTCGCGATAAACTGGCGATCTTAATGTCCGATCGCTCTGCGAACACCTAACGTCGCCGGTGAACGGTTCCAGCGGATAGAGTGGTTCAATTAATAGCGCGATAAATCCAAAGATCGACTGGTTTTGCGAACGGAGAGGTCTCATAACCGTACAGGTACCCATATTAAACGGTCTCGCGCATATAAACGTCGAGCGGAGCACGGCCGAGCGGAGTCGAAGACACGAGAGTACCTGCACGCGCCACAATTCACGATGGAAAACGCGGTATCTCGAACGCGGCTGAGTGGTATTCGTGGCCTGGATACCAATCGGTCGATAACTATCGCGTGTGTGAAATATAAGGGCGGAAATGCCGCCAATTAATGGCATTACGAATTCAGGCAGCGATCGATAAAGAATGGCTCGAACTCGCACGTCTGTCGAGGATGTACGTGAAATAATACCGAGATGATTCTTCGGATATTCGATTCTTTATGGCAACAACGAATAAAACGACTGACAGAAGATAAGCGATAAAATTGAAAATCCCAGCTAAAATTATATTTCCTTGCGATATATTCTGCCGATCGTGACAGGTGCATCGCGAGCGTATAAAAGGATTATTGAAAGCATAAATCATTTCTGGAAGTAATTCTCAAAGTGATTTAACACGTTCACGACCGGGTATCTGATCTCCATGCTTTCACGTAGGACCGGGTATATAACAGACTTTTAACTCAAATGACATTACTGCACTAAAATTGGTTTATTATGGTTAGGACGAAATAATATTTGCACGAATTTCTTCACGGTAGAATGCCCAGCAAAATTTCGAGTTAGACGTGATATGAACTTTGAAAAACGTAAAAAGTTGAATATCTATTAGGTAATAAAATAAAACGCAGATAACGATTTAACAATCATATATGCTAAAAAGAACATTTTCCAACACATATTAATAAATATCATTATATACCAATAATTGTAAGTAAAGAAAAGCACGATGAAGTACATAGGTGTAGGAAATGTGTTAAAATTTACTCGTACTCCTATTCAATAGATATTTCGAAATTATCATCCAATAGATGTTTCGAAATTATTACATAATAAAATAAAACGCAGACAACGATTTAACAATCCTATATGTTAGAAAAAACATTTTGCAACACGTATTATCAAAAAGCATCGTGTACCAATAATTTTAAGTAAAGAAAAACATAATAAAGTACATAGGTGTAGAAAAATGGAAATCTCCATAATCGGTCGTCAACGTGTTAAAATTTACTCCTACTCCTACTCAGTAGATATTTCGAAATTATTATCCAACAGATGTTTCGAAATTATTACGTAATAAAATAAAACGCAGATAACGATTTAACAATCCTGTATGCTAGGAAAAATATTTTCCAACACGTATTAACAAAAAGCATCGTGTACCAATAATTTTAAGTAAAGAAAAACAGGATGAAGTAGATGTAGAAAAATGGAAATCCCCATAATCGGTCGTCAACGCGTTAAAATTTACTCGTCCTCCTATCCAGTAGATGTTTCGAAATTATTCTCTTAAATGGTCGATGGCCATCACCATCTGGCTCTGCCTCGGCCATTGGAAGAAATCAGAGCGAAGCTTCGAATGTACTTAATGTACCATCGTCCAGTAAAATACCCAAGACTATGCAACACTCTGATACGGTACTAAAAAGAACAGCGAATGGACAGCCTCCTTGCGAGCTAAACATCCGCAACCCTTTTAAGCAGCCGCCATTAAAATCCAAGCGTCAATCTACAAGGTCCATTAGAATATCGACAAAATCACCGATCGAATAGGAAAAACCGGCGGTTGTATCGGCGTATATACAAGGGTGTATATCGTGGCGAGGAAGGTAGCGTGGAGCGTCATCAGGCAAGCAGGCAGGCAGCAGGCAGGCAAGCGAGCTCAAAGAGGCTCGTGCTATCAATGAGAAGTGTTTTACAATGTAGAACCAGTAATGGCGCGTCGAGCAGGGCTCCGCACTGCGGGCGATATGCAACAAAACAATTACTAAATCCGCTTCGTTAGCCACCGCCGTACCGACTCTCCGGTTGCCTGGCGTTTCTCCGTTGCACGCCACCATAAGTTAACCGCCGCCTCTCGTGGCCGGCTGGGCTACGCGTTCGCTGTTGCGTTGTTACCGGTATCGAAGCTGCTCCGGGACTCGCGGAGCTAATAGGCTGCCTGTAATTTTAATTAGATCAACACCCGACACTGTATCCCCTTTCGAAGCGTGTACGGCCATTTTTATCGGGGCCCTAGCCATTTTTACCCTCCGGATCTCGAACGCGTCGGTGGCTATGCTTCTATTTATACCGGGACTGCATCCACGCTAAATTAACGATGCTTCTGTTGGATGCGTATTGTCCAGCTTTCTGACGCTCTATGATATAACGCGGGGCGATGTGGTGGCGAAAAAGACCGCGCCAACTCTACAGTGCACCGGAGACTTCGATGCCTGCACAAGGGAGACGTTTGACGCCTCGGTATATCTATAACTGTGGGCTCTGACCATTCGCGTCGAATTTTCCATTCTTTCTCGAATTTTTTAGTTTTAGAATAGGGTATAGTTAATAGCGTAGTTATTAGATCAGTATGACGTGTATTCTATCGTTTCCGTATTCTTTTCATTTCGATTAGTTATCGTATCGTCCACAGATTGCACTGTTATGATCTGGTTTAATCCAATTCGGCTTTGACCAATCGTGTCGAATTTTTAATTTTTTACTCTGTTATAGAATAGAGTACAGTTAATAGTATAGTTAATAGCGTAGTTATTAGATCAGCGTAAGTTTATTAATATCGTTTCCGTATTGTTTTTCTCATTTTGGTTAGTTATCGTATCGTCCGCAGGTTGCGCTGTTACAATCTGGTTCAATCCGACTCCATTTCAGTTTCTTCTCCGGGACATATTAATTACTAGCAACTCGAAACGATCGTTTCGATAATAGCAATTATCTTTGCAGTAAATCATCGATACTAACGCAGTCAGTTAATAAGAATTCCCCTGGACTGTGGACCGAGCTGTGAAATATCTACACCCGGCCGGGCTCCGTATAAGACAATTACCTGAATTTTTCAACCTCCTTACCGCCATTCAATCAAACGCTGAAACAGCGAAGTAGCAGAGATCGCGGCAGAATCGGAGTGTTCCTAGGCGAATATTAGAAAGTTATTGTGTCTTTATCTTTGACGATCAGCCGTGTTAGGCTCGTACGCGTGTCTGTACCCGTACACACGCGTACCGAGGCTACGGGGTACCCGTGGTCGTAGCTCGTTCGAGTTGAACGGTGCCGCGGCGGTCGCGGCGGCCGCGCGCGCCACAGAGCTATCGACATTCCCGATTGGACAAAAATCCGTAGCCGGGCCCCGTGACTCAGAACTGGAAGCACTTTACGAGACGGAGAGCCCGGCGTCACGTTTCGCGAATAAGGAGCAATAAATTACGCGGTATCGGTAATCGGCGGCCCGCACAAAACCCCATACGCGGCCTGGTTCCCCCGGTCTTCGGCCTAGCGATTTTCTTCCCATGTCCACGTGTGCGAGCCGCGCGCCGGCCGTGATTTCGCGCCAATCAGCCTCTGAAACTCCGCCATTCTATGGAAATAAATCGTGCTACGTATCCGCGCTCCGCACGCGGAAACGCCGGCGGTGGCGGCTCCCCGCTAAATGAAACGTTCCTCTGACGGATGAATTAGAGCAGGGAATGATTTAGCGATACACCGCCTCGATGGGATTGACGGTGTTAACGTTCGTTTGCCGGGAATTGGGTAATTACGAGGCTTTCCAGCGATTCGACTTCTACGTTTGCGCAAGGGCCGACTCTGATCTCCTGTTTTAGAGGAAACGTAGACTGACCCCTTGCACCGCGATTTAATTACGAAAACTGTGTATCTGTTCCGTAGACACGCGGTGAAATCGCCATTTTTACCGATTTTTACCGATATCGGTCACGAGCTCCCCGCGGGAATTCGTTTGGGAAGGATATAATCTTCCTTTTTGTACTTGTCACGGATACGTCGATAATGCGACGCTTTTATGAACTCACATGCAAGCATACTTCCTGCGTCAAGCTCGAACGAATCGTTGGCCACCTCGGAAGCACGCAATCGCAACTCAATCGCGTGGCTATCCGCAGAAAATTCCGATAGTTTCATCTCCCACTCGTATTCCCGATCAATTTCAAGCCGCTAGTTACATACCGAACACCTTATCCCAACAAATAAATTACCTCGTCGAGCGATCCTCTTTCCTCCGCGAGGAGCCGAGTTCCGTAGGTTAGTTCCTCTCCATAAACCGATCGACGCGCAGGTTTTACGTAAGCCATGCATCGGGGAACACGTACATCCACGACACGTCGATGAGAGAGGAATAAGGCAGCAACACGTGACTGCCAAGAAGCGGCATGCGAAATCCTCTGTGTACGAAGCGTACGTGTACGCGAGAGGGACGGTAGACGATCGGTAGGCATTGCTATTTGTCGAGATAGTATCTGGATGGGTGTATGGAGTTATTACAGACACCCTGAACCCCGTAAAACCTCTCCTATCCTCGTCGATCCCTCGCGACTCCGCTTCTCCCCTCTCCGCGTCGCCTCTCCTCGTTTATCCGCTCGCCTGGTCGATGCACAAGAAGCGGGAAACCGGAGTTATCGATGGCGAAAGCTCGACGAAATCCGTCGCGTGGCTATCGATTATCGGCACCAGTGGCACGCACTAGACCCCCCACGCTATAAAGCATACTCCATTGCGCAGTTGTGCATGCTACTCCAGTCTCTCTTGTTCTTTCTTGATCCGCAAGCTTCTTGTCCGTGACAGGTCGACCGTGATTCACTGTCGTTAGGTGGAACGAACGATTCCTGATCGGGTTCTGACATGTGTCGCAAGCCCGCGAGACCATGTCCGATCTCTCTTACCTGGGTCATTGGAGGTAGCTTGATTTGTGGAACTTTTACGGAGTATTGCAGACTGTTTATCGAGTCTCTCGTGACGGGGTGGACGTAGATGGTTTATGGGTCGAGTTGCTCGCAACCAAGTCGAATGGTAATTGCGCAGCGTTCTGACGAAACGGATCGATACTTTCCGTGCCAGAATTTGCCAGCCACTCCGTGTCCCTCGGATTTTTCTTTCCCGATAGATCTCCGATCGAATTACCGTTCCTTCTAATCACTACGAGCCACGTATAACGAATAACGAATCAGCTAGGAAAGTCAGAAAACCGTGGAGCAATGCGAAGAGTCTCCCTTGAAACGCGTCTTCATCGTGGCTGGAAATTCTTCCACGCGTTCAGATAAATCTACCCATGGAAGTTATGCGAAGAATTCCCGATCCAGCTTTCTATGACCGTCGACAGTGCTGCCTGGAACGGTGATGGTTGGTATAAAAGGTAGTATTTTGTAAGTTATCGCCGATGGAGGGGGCCAGGGAAATGGCGCCTGTGCGTTTACGCAGCCACGTGTGGGCCCTGGATGTTGGCGCCACGTTGACCATCGATCCACCGCGAAACCAATAATTTACTATTGCGTGCGAATGGTAATATAGACAATAATATCGCGTCGTAATGTTCGTATATCGTCTAGGGGCCCATTGTGAGGGCACGTGGTAAACGGCAGTCTATCGATCCACGGCCGTTATCGATAAACGTCGCAGCTAACGTCGGCCACGAAGCTCGATGTCGGCGGAGAAACGCGTCGAGACGCTTGACAGCGAGCGTGGAAAGCGAGTTTATGCTGATTTATCAGCCCGTACGTCGGCGGGAACACCGGCGAGAGACTGAAAAGCTTCCGTTTCGGTCTCGCCCAGGCAATCGACGGTAAAGCTGTTCTCGAATGGCCGATATTTGTCAGCGTTTGATAGCGGTTCGTAGGTAAATCTTGCTTTACCGATCTTGCACGTGGGAGCTTCGAGGTGTTCGCTGGTTCAGCGAAACGATTCTGCCCGACTTACCGTTTTTCCAGCACGCGGGGTGGGTTTTAGAATATCGTTGTCTCGGCTTTATCGACGTTTGTTCGCGCTTGGCAATTCCTGCCTGCTGTCGTTCGTTTTGGGCCTGTATCGAATATCCCGGTGGAAGTTTGAATGGCGAGATTTCAGATATTTCTGATACACCGGGTGTAAATTATAATAATATACTATCGACGTGAATATATCGGCGAAAAAATGCAAGATTCGCATCCGCCTTCGCGACTTGTCGCAATTCCCGCGTTTCCCGAAGAAAGTGGAGGCAACCAGAGAAGAAATACAAGGCAGCGAGCTTGATTTAGCGACGTCGTCGAGTGGCTCGTATAACGAGGCAGGGAAATGATTAATTTCATGGTAATTACCGGTTACTTGGTTAAAATTACTCGGCCAGAGAGCGGAAGGTTCCGAGTCGCCCGAGATTTGTGCGTCTGGACGATGCGACGTATAATTCAACGGTCCCGGAGCTGAATCGTTCCTGACGTCAGGAAACGGAGATAGACTGCGGAAAAATATCGGATTGTCCCGTTAATAATCCGACTGACTCTTGGTTCAACTCGTTCTCGAAAAATGGTAATGGCCATTCATTAATTAAACGTGAAATCGTGTCAGTTCCTCGAGTTCTCCCGTTATTAACCAGTCTGAACGAAACTCCGAATAATAGACAATGAAGAATCTTCCTGAAGACAAGGATCTCTATTGCCATTTTCCACGATGCGTCTACGACTGACAATTATAATAAAAGAACAGGAAAAAGGAAATAAAGAAGTAGATTAATTTAATTTTATTCAACTTCCACCCCATAAACGACATTTCTATTCACCGAAACGTGTGCCATCGCGATGAAAGAAGAGAAAAAATCATGGAAACCGTAAACTTGACCAAGTGGGTAGCGCAAAGTTGTGGACAGAGGTGGGCAAGAGTGGGCAGCTGGAGTATCAGACGAGTGGGTGCGATTCATCACGAGGCTGCAAACACGGTAACGCGTTATAAGTCTCTCTTCGCAATGACATCCATCACGAGGAGCCACTCCGTCTGTCCATTTTTCTTCCACCCCCTCCCGCCAGTTATTTATGCAAATGACGCGCGGGAAACGTATCGCGGAGAGAGGTAATCACACTGACGCCGATGATCGTTCCTCAGGATTTCCTGAAGACTCTCTGCGTCAATGATGACGCGAATCCGTGGCACGCGTGACGGAAATAGACTTTCGAAAATATTGGTGGCACTCCAATGATTTAGGAATAGTTTAATTTTAATTGTATCTATTTCTACAAGTTTCTATACCAATCTCATTGACAAATAACTCTAGCGAATTTTCAGATAGGATGAGTTTCATAAAATTACCGTAGCAAGCCCATTCTTGGGGATTTATACTCTACTTAGAACATTGGAGAATTGATGATTAACCCTTTGGCTACAACCACGTGTGAGACTCGTGATCAGGTTCTCGAGCCAAAACTGATTATCACGAGCCTGGCTCGTGGTAGATCGGTCGGGTCGAAACTGACTATCACGGGCCTGGCTCGTGGTACATCGACCGGGCCAAATGTAAACACCACGTGTCACGCCCATCCAATTATTCACTTTTATTGTTTGTTGTTTAATTTAATATGTCATTTGGCTTTAATTATTTGCTTGTTTCTAATTTGTCACTGGTATTTTTGTAATTTATTAAATTAACTTTTCCCGAATTATATTTTTCTAATAGGTATGACACCCTATGTAAATCGTGTGTGATTAGTACAATCTAAGACAGATTTACCGAGACGTGGAATGGCTCTAGAGCTCGGCAGTTCTGTCTACGCCCTGTCTACCACGCGGTTGAATCTTAAATCGCAAGGCAAGGGGTTAATATTAGTGAATTTTTCTGCACGCAGACGTAAGAACATTCGTCATTCCTGCCCCGGGTCCTCACCAGAAGGAAGATTTTCGTCGAAGCAGGTGTGCTTCTTCCACGATCGAGCGATCTTCGTGGGAGTGCTGGATCTCGGAAGCCTTCACGATGCACCCTGCTCGGGGATGCTCCGTGTTCCACGGTTCATTGTTCGTCGAGACATCGCGAAAATCGGCGATGACCTTTCCCACAATGTACCAGGAATCTGGGCGAGAGTCTGCGTTTCCCACAGGTGAGTCCACGTGAACGGTCCCCACGCTCGCTCCCCCGTGGACCATGCGAGGCATATGCTACCCTCCGGAATCGGTTCTTCACCCCTCTCGTGCTCGCAGCACCGCGTGTGGAAAGCCGAGCTTTCGTCCCGCCGATCGCTTTCGGCGGTTCATCGCGGCGGTTCCGCTCGGAATACACGCCCATCGCCAGGTGGGATTTTTCTCGGTGTAACGCAGCACGTGTAATTTTCCCTCGGCTGGAAGTCGCGTGATGGAGCAATTTGCGCGCAGGTAGTGCGCTCATAACGCCGGGACAGATAGGAATCTTTTGCGCGATAACGTGTCATTACGTTTTATTACGACGCGCCGCGTAATAAATAACGCGCATTTTATTGAATTCAGAACAATATAATTATGCGGCACCGTCACGGGGCGAGCGGGACAGAACGTGTGTTTAGCGGGTTTTAAGCTGAGCGTTTCGAAATCACCGCGAGACGAACGCGAGAAGGCTGAGACATTGTCTCTGCAGGTTCGCCGGGCAGATAATTGAATGTGGGTTAACGACGAATGTAATCTGTCGTTGCACAGTGCTCGGTTATCGTTCTTTGGGAATAAAGCGTTAAAGCGTGGAACGCTTTATGCAACTGGGTGACTCAAGGATTCCAAATATCGTAAATCTCGATTCATTAAGAAGGTGATTTCATCTGTCGGTTTGCATTAAGCCAGTCAATGCTTATTACCCTCTGTATCCATTTTCTTTAACGCTTATTGCGTTCCCTCGATGACTAGAAATTTCTGTTTTCTTCCAAATTTTTCGTCATGCGTGTAGATGCTTGTTACAAATTTTGGTTTATCCACAGGGACGCATTCGTACTGACGGGAAGGACACTTTTCCATGCACAGCGACGACAAGAGCTCCTAGTCAATGAGGGCCTGGTTTGTGTCTGTACGACCACCCTCCATGACTCGCGTTGGGCCAGGGCTGGAAAAGTGCAGTCAGTTAGTTGACAACGAAAATGAGAAGCGAAGCATTGTCAAGAGCGATAAAATAAACTCTGGTAAAATCGGATACAGTGCCTTCGTTTATTTAATCCCCCTACGATAACCTCATTCATGTCAGTTGTGCCAAATATGACACGTGGGTAGTATCAGAATGCTGCATGTTGACAGAGGCTCGAAATTTATTTAAGAAAAATATAAACATAAAACCTGAACTTTCAAACCTGTTTTAACACTAAACCTAGTGTAGTCTAAACTACCGTTTACCAAACTTTCGTTAAAAAATCCGCGTTTCACGTTATCGTCTTAATCACTTGTCTTCACGATTTTTCTTCCAGTATAGGTATAGTCATTTTCTTAGTGTCTTTCGTTATGCCATTTTTTAAAGCTTCTATTTCTGTTCCATTCGCTGGTCATTTGACCATAGTAGGTTTAACGTTAACGAGAAATTCTTTCGTCCGTGATCCACAGACTGCCAAAAACTGTCAACGTCGGCTTGCGACTCGGTTGCGAATCCTCCTTCCATTTCGAAACGCACGCGGTTCAATCGGATTCGCCATTAGGCTTCCCCGCCATTATGCACCTCTGCTCTTTTGAATATACAGTTGCACCGGCTAACAAGTCCCCGTAATCCAGAGAAGCGTCGCGAACGACGTACGAGCAGACAATCGAGGAGCTCTCGCCGGTCTCATGACGGCCGATCGGCGCTGATTTGCAGACAATAGTTGTGAAAAAGGGTATGGCTGGTCTCGTGCCGTGACAATGGACGCGTGACTATCGCGTGCTGCGGATGACAGTTGACTCCGCGTGACACGTGACAGGACAAACGAGGATCGAGCAGCGCGGAGCCTTCGCGAACGCAAATTATATCGGCGAAAACGTCAGGAACAGCAACGTTAGCGAGAACGTATCGCTTGCAGGATGCCTAGATAGAGATTTCTGTTGGCGATGCTCGCTGATTGTGAGATTTACGCTACCTCGAAGTCGCAGGCTGGTTACGAGAACGTAAGGGGTGGTGGATGAAGAACGTTGCAGGGTGGTTTATAATAGCCTTCGAATCACTGCGATTGTTAAACTTATTTGCAGAAAGCGATAAGGTAAAGTTAGGCTGCCTGTTGTCAAAGGCTGCTTATGATCCGAGAACCTGGGGGGATGAAAGACGAATCGATGACGAGGACGCGGAACGCAACACGAGGTATAGTAGTTTCCGGGTCACCAGGATCGTTATCCTCGTTTATCGAATCTGGCAAAATAGAATTGGACGGAAATTGGAATTCTAATCTCCTGTTTACCAAAGAAATTTATTATTCCGAGTAATATTTTATCGATAATTTCTTTTTACCTGCCTTGAATAATACTCCGTCCATTAGACGTATTTACGTTCACTTCCCGAGTTTCCTTAATAGCCGAGGTATTTTAATTTCTTCTGGGATCTAATAATGGAAAAGTATGCGAGTACCTACTCGCAAAGATTTTATTTACCCAATAAAACGCCGCCGGTTTCCATACCGATGAATTAAAAATACGGTAGAACGAGCCAGGCAATTTCGAGCGATTTCACACCGTGTAAAAACGGTTGAAAAACAGCGTATCAATCACACCGCCGTATCACGACCCACAATTATCCTAAAACGAGAAATCCACGGAAAATTTACTTTCCAACGTCCACCTATGCGCACCGTGTACCAGCGCAACGGGCGTAGATAGTATCTATCTCGTGCAACGAGCGTGACTTTCGAATTTTCCCGTAAATAGCCTAATTTGATTTACGACACCATAAAGATCCGCCGGATCGTTACTATAAATTATCGGGGAGCGAACGCGCGGCGCCATAACGGTTTCGTTTCCGATGGAAAGGATCGCTGGGTATCGCCGATTGATCCTCGTGGCGAAAAAATCCGTCTTGTCCGTGGTATCTATCTTATCGCGTGGAATCGTAGGGCGAAGGAGGAACACGGCTCATGTCGCCGTTAAGACGTCGTTTAACAACGTGTCCCCGACCGTAGCGACACGTCGCTCGCCGTTTTTAATTAATACGGCTTCATTAGCGCCCGGACGATATACCGGTGACAGTAGCGCCACGCGGTTGTCCTACAACGCGTTGCACCGGTTAATGGTATCGCCGCGAGATTTCTCGATCGAATATCGATACTCCATTAGCCGGCCGTTATGAGATCGCTCGCGTAACCGGCTTTAATTAATCCCGAGATATGACCCAGTTCCTGTGGGCGCACAATCGAGCTGCACGACTCGTGCTATCTGCGAGATTATGAGCTTTTTACTGCTTCCATGCTGTCTAACATCATTGCATTTCGTTATTTCGTCATTAATCCTGAGGGCGAATAGGAAATTTTGAGTTTCACGAGGAAAGAAGAAGAAAATTGTTCGCTAGGAAATTAATTAAGGAGCTTTTCAATTATTCTTCGCGATTAGAATTGCGAATCGATCGAGCGAGCTCGAAGAATTTCAGAATTTTTCCATTATCTACGTTATTTATGGCCCGGTGATTTTTGCACGGTCAGGGTAGCCATGTAACAATGTTAGGATTTTTCTTCATTCTGGTTTTCTAATTAACCAGACTTGATCGACACACAAGTACCACGGTCGCATTCTATGCTCCCCGATCGACGCTGTCTACCCCGGACTTTCCGATCGCGTATCGATACATGTTGCACGGCGATCGTTCCGAGATCGATCGCAGCACACACGTAATCCACAGGCTAATTAACCCGATAATATGACCCAGTTAGTAGCCGGCCCTTTTCAAACGTGTTGTGCGGCGCCTCAGCCAACGCGTTCACTCTCGGGCATAAGGCCGCGTGTACACTTGCGAACTCGTGTAGAAATTTGCATACGCTCGATAATCGACAAATTTCTGCTCGAATTGATCGGTTTCTCTCGTAACTGGAAATTTATTGTCTAGCACGCCTTACTTTCTAGTATCATATCTATTAACCTTTCGAGAATAACGAAACATACGTTCATGGAAAATTTTCTGATAATCTGAGGAGAAGATTATTAATTATTAATTAATACTGACGAGGAATTTATCCTACGGCTTATTTTCCGTTTAATTTAATTATTTATCGTGTCTGAATTTTAAAAGGGAACGAAAAGGAACATGGCAAATTATTTTGGATGGGTATCGAAGGATAAAATCGGGATAATTCGACGAAACTCGATGGTAAGTGTGCATGGGGCTTTATATGTGCATCGAGAGCTCCAGTTCGTTTCGTAGAGGTCCATCGACAGTGGTAACGCGCACATAGAAACCAGCAGCGATGCTGGACAGCCACTAACGAGCTGAATTAATTTATGCTCATTGAATTCTGTTCTGGCAGAACCGCTTTTCGAGAAGTCATAATAAGAGCACCGCGGGGCATTTCGATTATTTAGTGCCTGCCTCGTCTCTCTTTCTCTTGTCTCGTTTCTTCTTCCTTCACCTCTTCTCGTACGCGGATAGACAAAGAGGAAAGGGCTCCATCGATCCCTGTTCAATTGACTTGCATAGGAAATCTTGAAACGAAAATGAAACTCAGGAAATACAAACCACAATTCTCCTGAAGCATCGAGGAACCTTTGAAACCCTTAAACAGTTCAAAAATATTCCAAAAATTATTCCAACATATTCAAATCGTCGAAAATTGTTCCACACGATTTTCCTGAAGATAGTATCTACCAAAATGCTCACAAAGCATGAAAAAAATCGCAAATCTTCGAAGACTTGAGAAACATCCCAGAAGATAGTCCCACGTGATCCAATTCTCAAAAGCAGTCCCTCAAAATTGTTTCAAAGGCATTCTAAGTTTCTGTGATCCGGAAAATATCGCGATATTCTGATGGAAAAGCTCGGAACCCCTCAGAAAAGGAGCCTCCGAAATTCACTTTCCCACTCGCGGTGGCACTTAATAAAAACACGTGTCAATTCGATTCGTGTCAAGGATCGAGCCAGAGCATCGAACCCATCGGGACACTTGGGTTCCCACAGGCCCGTTCGCATAAATCGTCTGTCCGTGGAACGCCTAGCATATTGCCGCTGTTGACAAAGCCCGTAGGGGGTCCGATGGGCCCGTATCATCCCCATGCTAAAGAGCAATCACCCACCGACAGCATCATCGGGTGCATCCCCGTCGTCCACCTTCGCCTGGCTGGGAAACCGTGACCACCATCTCATTACCGGTTCCCATGGGTACGCGTGCATGCATGGGGTCGCGTGTGCCACAGGTCCTCGATGCTCCAGGGGTGCATCGAATTATGTAATTGTGACGCGGGCTACGTTGCCTGGTGACCGGAGAGAACGCTGCCCGTCAGCCTGCGTGTGAACGATTTTCGATGGTTTCTTGTTTCAGGGCTCCCTCGTAATTGGGATTCGTGGAAAAAACGCGGTAACGAGGCACGCTGGCCTCGTTGTCCTCGATTCAAACGTAATTTCGGGACGTTGTTGAGGACGGTGGAGTTAATAGCTGGCGATTTTGCTAGGTCCGAGTGAGTCATGGAGTTTGGGGGTAGTTCGTCAGTCTCGTGGGGTAGGAAAGGATCTGGGAGCTCTGTTAGGTACGAAGATGTAATTTCTTCGATAGCACGAATACTTTCTTAAATATTATACAGAAGAAAACTTGTATGGAGATGTAAATTCTTCGAGATGGTGAATTTCTTCGTGTTCAATTTTCAATAGCGTTGGAAGAGCTTGTGCAAAGGCTCTTACGCGAGGAAAAAGATTATTGGAAATCGTATGGGTGAAGCAAAATTTTTTCGAGACGTTTGTAAATTTGGAAGATAAGAATATTCTAGAGTAACGATGATAACTACTCTTAGTGGTTAGCGAACTGTAGAGAAAATAATAGATTAATAATAGATTATAAGGAAGTTTTAATAGGAGTTTGGTTAATAGGAAATTCGGTAGTTTAATAAGAAATTTGATAAAGATTTGTAATAAAGGTGTAACTGTAGGGACCAAGGTGGAGATAGTAAGTAAGGTGTTGAATGAAGACGCTACCCCGTGAATCACTGAATAATATACGTAATTACACACGAAGCAATAAGCTATACAGCACTTGGGATTTAGCTGCCAGATGACCCTGCCGAGTCTTCTAAACCTGATACATTATTCCACACAGGAACGCTTTAGTTCTCAAACCCGAAAATATCTTACATAATTATTTAAAATTGTCAAAGAAAGTAGATCAAAGAGAGATGAAAATATAAAAAAATTTGCATTCACTGTGCGCAAGCGTGGAAAATGGAGCGCGTGCGCATCTTCGGGGGTGTAGCACGCGTTTCGTTTCGTTCAGCTTCCTCGATTCGGCAAGGGGTGTTCCTTATCTTCGTCCCATTGTTTGCTGATAGATCATAGGTTAGCAGGAACCACGTGCATGTCGGCACGTGGCAAGAAGTGGCTGGATTCGCTATAATTCAATTCCGACCGCGCATCACGTGAGCACAGCGAAAGAGAATCGAGGCAAATGAGAATGGGCAACCGGAGGATCCCTCTGAGAACCATATTTCGACGGTATTGTTTGCCTTTATCGCGTTGGAACGTGGCTGACGTGGAGAAAAATCGCGGAAACGAGCCGCACATCCGCCATCATGGACACGCGACCAGGCTGCACGTGCATCCGTGTGATGCATCCGGCCATTTTCGCGAACATCATCGTTCCGTAGCGATGATCGTGCGATTCGGTCAGATTTAGGCGAAGAGTTCGAAGAATTGTTCAATTCTCCTCGTTAATTCAAAGGAGAGAAGCTTATTGGCGAAGCAAATCTATTTGCAATGTCTTTTATTTATAACATTCCACTTAAATGCATAATAGGTTGCTCTTAATATCTTCAGAAATATAAAAAGCATTCTTTACATAGTCTAAATAGTGCCAAAAATTGAACCAAAAGATTGACAATTTTTTAAAACGTCATTTTCTATTATTTGCAATTTTCTTAATTACCAGTCGAATGTTGCAGCTGACACTATGTTGCCTCCATCTATGCTATTCGTCTATGATCCTAGACTATAAAATTGATCAATCATTGCAATACTCGCTGTCAGGCAATAATGGATACCGCATTTCAACGACAATGAAAAGAAATATAAAAAGCATTCTTTACATAGCCTAAATAGTGCCAAAAATCGAATCAAAAGATTGAAAATTTTTTAAAACGTCATTTTCTATTATTTGCAATCTCCAAAATCACCCATATCTTTTTAATTACGCGTCAAATATTGCAGCTGACACTATGTTGCCTCCATCTATGCTATTCGTCTATGATCCTAGACTATAAAATTTATCAATCATTGCAATACTCGCTGTCAGGCAATAATGGATACCGCATTTCAACGACAATGAAAAGAAATATAAAAAGCATTCTTTACATAGCCTAAATAGTGCCAAAAATCGAATCAAAAGATTGACAATTTTTTAAAACATCATTTTCTATTATTTGCAATCTCCAAAATCACCCATATCTTTTTAATTACGCGTCGAATATTGCAGCTGACACTATGTTATATACGACATCTATGCTATTCATCTATAGTCCAATCATCGTAATAAACACTCGCTGTCAGGCAATATTAGATAGCAGATTTCAACAACAATGAAAAGTCGTGGAAGACCCTATTTCCTAAACCAGGGAAAGATTATCTGCCGATCAACAGATGACCGCAACCCGAACTGTATGAAAACCGTATGAAAGCCTCGATCGTATTATAATAATAAACAGACCGGACTCGGAACCAGTTTCTTGACTTCTATCCATGCGTTCGCACCCAGGATGAATTATAGCCCCGTACTCATCCTCGACTGCCGTGGTGTACACACAGGACCAGTCACGTCCATAGTGAAATTAGAGTTTCGATTCCCCGTGGCAAGGGGGTAGGGAACAGGTTCCCTCGGCTCATCTACGCAGGAAACGGAGTTCCCTTTCTCGTGAACCCGTGAGCTATTTGAGGAAGACGGGAACGCTGATGCTTCTGGATCTCCCTCGTAACACGAGCCATCCGCATCGGCTAATAAAGTTTGACAGTCGGTCAAACCGACGCCCCACGGGAACGCGGTGTATACCTTTCCCACACGCGACCACGGATTCCGTGCTCATTATTGCTTTTAAGGCGGACGCACAATGCGCGCGACAGGCCGCATATGCCGCGCGACACCGGCCTCCGCTCTGCAAACTACCCCTGAAATCGAATCCAAACCGGGCCCTTGGGGGACGTTCTTTTAATTTCGAGGCTGCCATTGCCAACGATAACGACCGATGCTCCCGATGCGAGGAAAAAAAGATGGCCGCCGCACGGTCTAATTGAAGTCTCCGCGCAAGGCAATTTGATATTCGATATCCGGTGTTTGACGATCTCGATCGGGAGTAGCTTTCATGGACGATCCCGATGGGACCAATCGGAGCGTGGAAGCTGGTGAGACTGAAATTTAAGTCGCATGGCGGTGAATCATGTGGTTGGCTACGAGGTGTGCAACATGAAAGGTATAATCGAGGGATAATTTTTGCATAGGGGTTTTTTAAGGGTAGAGCGAAGAATAATTCTTCTGTAGAGTCCAGAGGTCTAATTAACTTCAGATTGATCAAGTGACATCACAGTTACACATTGACTACGTATTACTATTATTGGTACACGTGGAATTCACTTCAATGACCGATAAAAAATATATCCTCTGTATGTAAATTTTTATAAACATATCAAAATAAAAACGATGGATGTAAAATTCGAGAAATAGTTTCGGAATTTAGATTCGACTCCATAGATCCGTCAGATCCAAAGGAACCAACCCAATTTCGAAACTCCCGTTGAAACTTAAATTCTCCAAATTGAACGCGTTTCGCACCCTAATTGAAGGAAGCCACTCGAAGCAGTAGCTGAAACGTATTCGTGGATCGTGGAACGCGTTTCCCGGGTGGAGAAATGGAAACGGTGTCTGGCAAATGACACAGGATAAATTCTCGTAGGAAAAGGGCGAGGCTGGTCGTGGTGGAACAGGCACTTAGTTCAATCGTCTAGAAATCCTCTATGACGCACATCCGCCGGTGAATCAGATGACGGCGTGGCCTCTCGTACGAATCTGCCAGATTCCTTCTCTCTTCCTCCCGGAGGGTGCGAGAGAACCGGGCGAAAAGAAGAAGAGAGTCAGCCACTCGTACCAATCGGAAGCTGGTTGTTCTGCGCCTCACCCCGGTCTCTCCCTTTCCCTCCAGCTCGTCTGGACTGCAGGGTGGCTGATAGATTAACTGCGATTCACTTTGCAGCTCGCACGTACGCGCGTACGGCTCGCGATCACACGCCGGAAGTCGATATTGGTGAGGTCGTTTCATTCAATTCCTTTGATGCGATGGACCTTTCCCGGTAGCCACCCACTGGGCTGCTTAATAAACGTTTTGTTGCATACCTTTTGTACGATACGCGGCTACGAGTGGCACTCTCTCGGTTATAAATTATTGCGCGATTGCGTTGCGTCCAACGGCCAGCCATTCTTTTTTTCCCTTTTTAACGTGATGCAAGCGGCTTGGACGTCGGTCGGATGTTTCATAGAAAGTATGCCGGAGCATGCGATGTCAGATACCATCGGGCAAAAAATCTAGACCGATGGGAGACGATCGGAGGAGCAGGGAAGATAAAGCAGGAAATTAAAGTATCGTCGAGTGAAATCTTCGCTTTCCTTCTCGCTGGGATCATTATTGGTAGTAAGCGGCAGAGAAATTTTGCTATGAACTCTCGCTCGTATAGGAGAATCTTTATTTTCGTGTTTCACGTTCGATACACGACAGTTAGTGGGAGTTTCCGAGTGTTTACAGGGGAATCTTCGATAAATCTCGTCACTCCACGGGATTAACGTTTCCCAAGAGGCTGGATGGAAAATGTTTTCGCGAGTAAGAGAAACAAATGCACACAATGACGAACAACTGAGCGAGCTAAACGGCAATGTTCTATTATGTCATCAGGCGAACAAAGCGGTACTAGGACCGGTTGCAAATAGGGGTGCAATAAATCTCGGGGAACGAAGGGGTGACTGGTGGCGCAGAGAGGGATGCTGGAGTCGGTGGAAACGGTTTTTCGTAAAATCACACGGACTGGTGCACCATGCAGGTCCCTGGAAGTGGCACGTGACCTCACGAGCGTGGGACTAGTGCATCATCGTGCTCGGTCGTTAAGGTTCGCTGTGAGAGGGAGGCGACCGATAATATTGGCACGAGGCATATTGCACGAGCCCCCCTTTTCCCTCGTTGATGTTTCCACCCTGATGACGACGGGAGGGTGGTAGGTTTTCACCGAAACCGGTCCACAAGTATTATCGAGTCGCGTTTTACCCGGCACTCGCATGGGAAAGATCGAGGGGTCAAATACTCGTGAATATTTTTCGAAAACACTCATCCATCTTCGCGTGACGTGGTCGCTGAGTTGTTTGAAGAAAGCCCATGAATTGCTGATAAAATACGTCTGTATTATTTTCTATAAATCTCCTGTCACGATTTAATATTCTTCTATATCCATCTCTCTTCGATGTAGCTCTTAAATATATAGATTATAATATAATAACGAGGAAAATATTAGAGACCAATTATTATTAACCTTTTGATTGTCACGCCGAAATCACATGTTTCGCTCAGGACGTCACGGGAGTGCACCGCTAGATGCAAGATTTGTTCTAATATTTTTATGATCGATGTTCTAATAAAAATTTTTAATTGTTCAATGGGGCACTATTTATTCCAAAGTATCTTCTAATTAGCGGGTATATTCAAAATGCACTAACTGTCAATTTTCATTCAATTTTTACAATTGTAGTTTTACAAGCAGTTCAAGCGCTCCGACCACCAATGACCACCAATGACCACGTCACAGGAGAAACCGTAGCCAGTCGTATACGACCAACGTGGCAGTCAAAGTGTTAATCGAATTATAAAAATCTGGTTAAATTAATAACATAATGGATTATTAAAACTTTAAAGGGTCTTAAATAAACTATAGCTATTATCTATTAATGTGCGACACGACTGGCATTGCTTTAAATTTCTCAACAAATGGAATCAATTAAATCAAATTAAATCAAATTAAATTAAATTGGATTGATAAAAAAAATACGTGGCACTGAAAAAATAAATTTCTCGAATACCAAGCTAGACGAGACGTGGACGAAGAAGGTCGACAGGAATAAATCACCGTGAAAACTAATGAGTGGAAAAAATGGAAACGAGATTGGGAAAATGTCTTACAAGGCTACCTGCATATTTACCTGGGCCTAGCGTCGGTAAACGAGTTAATTCGTTCTCGAGGATCGGCCGAATGGGATCGGCCCGCATGCGTCCAGGTGTGGTCCACAGACGCGGTTAAACTGGATGTCGGACGACAGATTAGAAGATAACGATCGATGCCGACCCGTATCGTTTGATTGGACGAAATTGACCGAAACATTCCCCTAATAAAGGTGAATGAAATGAGCGCGCAATTATGTGGGAGATAAGGTAGCTTCCAGGAACGCAACTGGCCGCAATTGATATTAATGGGCAATCGAGGAATTTCATGTTTTTCGAGGCTGCGCGATGCTTGGATTCCATGGAATTTAACAACCAGCCGCGTTTTTCTCCCGTTAAAACGTCCCGCTGTCGCGTTTTTAGATCTCGCGTTCGGAGATCTCGGAGAGACGATAAAACACGGGTTACGTTTCAGATACACAGTGATTAAAGAACCACGTGGTCTAATGATTACATTAGTGAAAGTTATCGGTACCCAAGAACTTGATTCGACAGGTTCTCCATTCGATTCTTTTCTATGGAATACGTGTTTCGAATAAAATTATATATCCGTTTAGAAATGTCATTTATTCCCTATATCACTACTGCTCTGTCAACAAATTTTTTTTGTGTGTATCGTTACATCTCTTCGTATGCAAATTATTCCAAAACAGAATAATTTTATTAAATTTTAATTAGCCTGATTCATTTTTTAGATACGAAGATCACAAAATTGGATTGCTTCGTGTACTCAAAGATATTCTAGAAAGGTATTCTATCTTTGTTTCGAATAAAATTATATATCTTTTTAAAAATGTCATTTATTCCCTATATGACTATTCCTCCATCGAAAAATTTATTTTGTGCATCGTTATGTCTCCTCGTATGCAAATTATTCCAAGAGAGAGTAATTTTACTCAATCGTGATTAGTCTGATTAATTATTTTTTAGATATGAAGATCACAAAATTGGATTACTTCGTGTACTCAAAGATATTCTAGAAAGGTATTCTATCTTTGTTTCGAATAAAATTATATATCTTTTTAAAAATGTCATTTATTCCCTATATGACATTCCTCCATCGAAAAATTTATTTTGTGCATTGTTACGTCTCCTCGTATGCAAATTATTCCAAAATAGAGAAATTTTACTCAATTGTGATTAGCCTAATTAATCTTTCAGATACGAAGATCACAAAAATTGATTGTTTCATATATCCAAAGATTTTTCAAGAAGTTCCATTTTTGTTTCGAATAAAATTATATATCTTTTTAGAAATGTCATTTATTCCCTATATGACTATTCGACCATCAAAAAATTTGCTTTCTGCATCGTTACGTCTCCTCGTATACAAATTATTCCAAAATAGAGAAATTTTACTGAATTATGATTAGCCTAATTAATCTTTCAGATACGAAGATCACAAAAATCGATTGTATCATGTGCCCAAAGGTGTTTTAGAGAAGTATTCTATTTTCACAAATGTCTTTCGGTTATTTTCCACATGATTATTCCTCCGTAATAATTGGTTTAACGTCATTACCGGTGTTTTCGCGCGAATCAAAGTAGAATAACTGGATTTATTCGATCCGATTAATCTTCGGGACCTGGAGACGACCGAACTGGATGTTACGTGGAAACGCATACCAACGCGTTACGACACGGTGCACGTGGAATTTCTTTTTCAATTTGATTCCCGCGGAATTCATTAGGATACGACTTAAGGCCATTCGAAACGGCGATTCATGTAACAAGGAAAAGAGTTCTTTGTGTAATGAACCCGGTTGACGGGAGTAAAAATCTTCACGATGGTATCTTGACGTACGACAATTAATTAGAACGAACAGCCGCGGTGCACTAATGACGCGTGAATGATTCGGACCAATCAGTAGTTGAGAATCGCATCCGCGATGGCCGATGATTGATAGTCCGCGATGCGGAAATCGTGGCTCGGGGAGTTTGCGAAAGAATCCCATCTGCGAAACAGTATACTTTATATCCTGGCGTTTCATCACTTCCTTCGCAGTGGAGAGCGAAGCGCTATGTAACAAGGTAATCGAGTGAATTATTTAACCAGGATGATTTCCAGACGATCCCTTTCGTTGTTTCGAGGTTAAGGCGAGAGCAGAGGTATTTGGAATGGCGGGGGGTTACTTTCGCGGGGGAAAGAAATCGATCGAGCCAAGTTTGATCGTTAATTATCGGCTATTTGGGTCACCGTGTATTTTTCGATTTTTTGCCACTGGTAAATTTCACATTTAGGAACGCGTTCCAGTTAGCCGAGATAAATGGGATACCTAGACACCCATTGAGCGGAGATAAGGTTAATTTAAAAGAGAGATAGGAGGGTCGCAAGTGTTACTTTTTAACATAGGAAAAGCTAGCACGTACCACCCACGCTTCGATCACCCTGTAAATCCGATTTTGAAAAAATGAAATAAAGATTGATAGATCCATCCTTCTCCGGTTGAACGCTCGAAAGTGACAGCCGGTATGAATACAGCTTCACCCGACTCTTCTTTGATCTTGCGTCAGCGGCTGCTAATGCGAGTAAGCTCTTTTAAATTCGATTAAACAGTCGGGCCCGACGTTAAAGAAACGAACGATCAGCCGAAGAAAAATCGCCGTAACGAGGAGCCATTTATCCCATTCATCACGACACCTTTTGACTTTCATTAAGCTCTACCCCTTTAGAAAATAAACGCGCAATTGAACAAAAATTAACAGCAATTAATAGCGGCCGGGCTTAGCGCAGCTGCCGAGGCGATTGTTGCCGACGTGATAATTTAGTGGATCGTAACATTCCCGAGTAAATTTCCTCGCCACCGGCCCCGCTAATTTATCGCCGCTGTTACTCATTTCGTTTCAGAGAATTTAATCGATAGACGAGCAGTAGCATCCCTCGCAAGCTGATCGTGGAATTTTCCACCTGACCACGCCACGCCACGCGTGAATCGCGTATTCCTTGATGATGTGGAAAGGAAAGGAAACGTTGCCTGCACGCAACATTTTCTAATACAACACTCCCACGCACGCTCCTGCATCTCGCGCAGGGTGCATTCGATTCATCATTGTCGATAGCAGGCGAGCGTTTCGCACCGTTCCTCAGAGGAGCTCCTCTAAACGCGATGACGCCGCGTCGAATTCGTTCGAAACGGTTCGTTCGACATCATCGTATCCCAGCTCCGGTGCCCCATTGTCAAACACACGAAGAGTTCATCGTGGATACGCGTATCATGATAAGGAAGAACGTGAGTCGATTATTTCCACGGTTACGCGAGATTTTCGACAATGACAGTTTCTCGACTGATGGAACTAAATATCGTCGAATTTTGAAAGGTAAGAGACGACAATTCTCACCTTCTAGCTTAAGAACAGAGTCTCGATATTGTAGGATTTTTTGCTAAATTAATCCTATGTAGCAATTCCTTTTTAATAACAGAACAGGTTTACTTAACTAAAATATTACACCAAGTTTCTCGCAATTCTAATTCTCAAACACACGATCCTCTATTGACTACGTCTCGACTACACGCATTCTGCCTTCTCCGCACCCTTGCACCCTGATTTAAAATCTAACTGTTGGCATTGTTGGAGCAACGACGCCATCAGTGGGCACACATTGTAATAGTTGGTCTTTCGACTGTTTTAGGAAAAAGCGTCAGTCAAGCACGAGATACTATACAGTACAATTGTACAAAAATAAAACTTGATTATCAAAAGCTGCCCTGCGTTTCCTCTTTCAGCCAATTACAACACTGACACTCTCTCTTTTCATACACAAGCTCTCTTCGTTGATCACTCATTTCGTCATCATGCAACCTCGTTTTTGGTGGGCCAGGTACATCAGACACTCGGACGCATTCCTAGATTTTCGTTCATTGCTTGCACTCGACCCAGTCATAAATATCAATCCTCGCACGTGGTCACCCATCCGTCCGCACGCACTCCAGACATCCTCCTAAACGCCTAAGTCGAAATGCTAGAGTCCAATGAGAAATTGACATCGTTCTCCAAGTATTCTTTCTTGGAATAAGAGCTACATGCCTCTACATGCACACAGACATCGTCGAATCTCTCTCTCTCTTCCAAGCATCGATACCCAGAGCAATAATTTGGCAAGATTCTCGAATAAAAGATCCGTTACGTACGTTACAACGTGTGTTGTAAGCAACAAACTCGCCTTTCACTTATTAAACTGAACAATCGATTACCTTCCCATCCAATCAATGGAAGAAAACGCGAATCCACGGACAACGCTGCTCGATCCAGTTACCTGGGTCCTGGCAATAGCGCAGGGGGGCCTTGCAGAAAATTCTCACTACCGACTGGCAATTTTTCTTCCGCGATATTAACGTTATTAACGCGGTGACCCGCATAACGAAGAGCGCCGAGCACGGAGAACGCGTGGCCATTGTATTACCGCGCGCGTACACGATGCACAATAGCGTCCGGGGCACCCTAATAAGTTGGCGGCGCAGGCCGCGCGACTGGCAGGCCACCATATTCGCGCGAGTTCTTAATTACGTGTTTCAACACCGGCCTATAGCCGGTTGATATACGGCCGCGGCGGCGTGCACGGTAATATCGGAAGAAAAATATCGTTGGAAGCGGCGGTAAAGCACGTACGTCCGCCGGTTCACCTGAAATACTTAATTGCGAGGATAATTATTGGCCGGGCCGGTGCAGCGCTGCGTCGTGTCCGCGGAACAGCGGGGGAAAAAAATATATCACCGAAGGGGACAGTGAGACGTGTATTATTAACGGTGAAATCCTTTTGTCGTCGATTTAACGATTGTCCAGTGTAACGGTACAGAGCACCGGCTAATAATAACCACGATATTGTCTTTATTATTGCGCACGAACGCATGAAAGGGCGGCACGCGGGAATAAAACGTGTGCCGGTATCAATCACGACCTGTAATTATTTTTTAACGAAGGGACCAGTATGCGCAGCCAGAGTTGCGTGCAACCGTGTCTTCCTCTTTCTCTTCTCCGTCGTCGTTTTCTTCCTTTTGCTCCTCCTCCGAGCCGATCCGCAGCGGCATAAGGGGTCGATTGTTTCCCGTGCCATGTCGGTGCACATGTCGGCGCATATATCGACGAATCTGGAGTAAAATGGAACGATTGTTCGGACTTTACGAGGCCCAGAACCGCGTGTGTTCCGCGTCTGAATTCCGGTGGTCGTCGATGATAAGTTTTACTTTTGGATATTACGGCGTTATGTATTCGCTGGTTAGAATTCGCATATTAACACTAGAACTACCGATCTTTAATGGGTACCTAACTATAAAGTGCACAGATTATAGCAATTTCAGCTATACGATGAATGTAAGTGAATATATTGTAGGATACCAAAAGAAATCGCGAATCGGCTATTGCCAACAAAAACAAATTGTAAACCGATCGATATCTTCTAGAAACAAATCGAAAAGTTATTCTATACAACAAAATTAAGTTGCGCGACTCCCCTACGGGGAGGTGAAGCGTAGGTTAAGAAAAGCGTGGTCCTTGACAACCAAAACAGAGTCCTTTGAAATCGGTTGTGACCAGCACAAGCGTGAGTCGATTGGTGTTGGGAAAAGAGTTTTAAAAGAGAGCGTTTTTGTGTGTTTTCGTTGTCTTGGTGTTATTTCCCTAAGTTAAATCAGTTTACGAGTTTTGAGTTTGTGTTATCGTGTTCCTGTTCTTTCGTGAATTTTCGCTGTTTCAAGACCAGTTTCGCCATCCTACAATATTGATTACAGTTCTTTCTTAATATGAGTTGATACCAATTTTATTCTTAAAGCAGGTGTATGTGTTCGGTGATTGCAAGAAGGAAAATTCTGGGACCAGTTATTTTGACTGGATTGGTAGTTCTAGTGTTAATTGGAATATTCTAACAGACTGTGTTATATATCCTAATTTAGAATACTATCGATTTGCAGCTGATCAGACGATCTATAAATTTTTGAAACTGAATGGCAATATTGCCAAGACTTCTTTGTAATAAAAATATGTTTGTTAATAACAAGATTGGTACAGAGAGTACTCTGCTAGCCACTCTGCTGTCTGAAGAGAACTGAAAATGTGGCACACCTGGTCCCCGTCCGCCATCGTTGCTTTTCAATAGAAATACAGGAAGATTTCGGAATCTGGATCTTTAGTTTCTTAACTTAGTTTCGATTAATTAATCGAGACTCGTCGAAACGATCTACGTCCTTCGTATAAGTCGTTGACTATCTGCAGATCGTGCTTCCATTTCATGTACTTCAAACGTCACTGCGAGTACTATAATAATCAATATACTTAATTTTCCGATCCAATGACTGTAGATTAATTCTGAAATCAAAAATATGGTAAGAGAACTTGGAGGTTAGTTGATTTTATTCTTCTCTCTGTCTCCCTCTGTGAGTATAATTCGTTATAATTCAGTGGCGACCCTAACCTATATCACGAAGCTTGCATGCAAAATCGAAGGTTAGGGTTTACCAAAAATTCTCTAATTGGAATGAAATTCGTATTCTTTCGGAGATTAGTTAATTTTATTTTATTCTTCTCCCTCTGCAAGTATAATTCGCTATAATTCCTGGCGACCATAACCTGTAATGCGAAGCTTGCATGCAAGATTTGAGGTTAGGGTCTGCTAAAAATTCCTTAATTGGAGTGAAATTCAGATTCTTAGGATATTCCACGATTTTTGCAACAGATGCAGGCAAATACTCCGGATGAGCAAGTCTAGGTGCAGTATACTAACCGATACATACCGAGCACCTAATTTTCTATCAAGCACAAACCTGCAGGTGGGGGAGAAGACTAAGATGAGCGTTCTCAAGACCCAATGCGATTACCCTTTGGTACGAGTATCGATTTCAGACGACTACCGCGCTGTGTCCGAGCTAGTCCTCCTTTAATAGGATTAACGGTACTTACGGTGTCACTTGTCGGCTCCCCATAAACGAGTCCGCCGTACGTTCAGAAGATATACGATGGCTATTCGTTACGAGGGGACTGAGCGTCAAAATTAACGATTTGAAAAGTCAAGCTTAGCGCCGCTTCTGTTGCAATTCCATAACTCATGCGCCGCGGTCGTGCGTGCGCCCGTCAAACAAAGCTTTCAGCGTTTGTCAGCCGGGCCTCGATAAATTAATGACAGACATCGATAATCGCCAGCGTTGGTCGTGACGGAGGGTGTCGAGGATGCTTGTAAAATGGAAATTCGTCGAGGAAGTAGCGAGGCTCCGTGTAGACGGTGTCCAGTAGAAACGGTCGCGATGATCAGACACCGGCGGACGCCATGTGCTAGGAGATCTAGAATCAAGGGACTCGAGTCTTCCCTGTAGAAGATTTAAGTCAGGCTATCTCCCATTCCCACAGAAAAATTTTCTTTTCTTTTACGACAGATGGAATATAAATATCTGGAATTTAATTGCATTGAAGGGACGGAGAAATGAAAATTTGCCGTAAGGAGAATAAAATTCCAATTTCCTAATTAATCCTAGTCAAACAGAAACTTTAGTGTCTTCTCTGTCAAAAATTAAAGTCATCTCTAATCTCCCATTCTTAGAAAAAAATTTTATTTTCATTTATGACAGATGGAATATAAATATTTGGAATTTAATCACATTGAAGGAACTGGAAAATAAAAATTTGTCATAAGGAAAGTAAAATTCAGATTTCCTATTTAATCCGAATCAAACAGAAGCTTTAGCGTCTTCTTTGTCAAAGATTCAAATCTAGCCATCTTCCATTCCCACAGAAAAATTTGATTTTCATTTACGACAGATGGAACATAAATATCTGGAATTTAATCGCATTAAATAGATTTGGAAATGAAAATTTGTCGTAAAGAGAATAAAATTCCGATTTCCTAATTAATCCTAGTCAAACAGAAACTTTAGTGTCTTCTCTGTCAAAAATTTAAATCATCTCTAATCTCCCATTCTTAGAGAAAAATTTTATTTTCATTTACGACAGATGGAATATAAATATTTGGAATTTAATCGCATTGAAGGAACTGGAAAATAAAAATCTCCCAGGAGAATAATAAAATACAGAAACAGGAATTTTAGTTTACTGAATGAAAAAATGGAGATGAGTTTTTAATTGGTCCAAAATTGAGAGATTGATCAAACTGGGTAGATCGCGAAATAAAAATTTGCTTTGAAAAGATTATAATATTCTTCCTTCGAAGCAAATATAGATGTTATCCGTTCATAACCAGGAAGAATTGCCAGCTTCCCGTCTAAAGTTAGGAAATTTAGCAGGCGATGGGTTTGTAAGGTAGCATCGAGCGGAATCGTTATTCTTCTCACGCGAAATCGGTTCATTGGCTCGCTATCCGGCCGAGATAAGTGGCCGGCATTTAGCAGTCAGCGATCTTTATTATCGGCCCTGTTGGAGAGGCAGGCACGAAATTAGAGGACAGTTCGACAGGCCTGCCGTCGGTGGTACTTAATTAACGCCGTGGTAATCGGCCGCACGGCTTAATTGATTTACAAACGTCGTCGGCGCCGTCACGATCACGATCTCGATCGCTCGGCCGACGGGATCGTGCGCCGACAATTTGTCTTGCTCCTCTCATGACCGGAATCCCTTAACAACGATAGGCGCCGAGTATGCAGAACAAATGCCCGCGAAAGTTTCACGACGAACGAAGTCGATGGTGCTCTAGCCGTTCCACGAATATTTTATAACCAACGTGCATGGTACTACGAGATATTATTAAAAATATCAGAGATCGTAACGAACTCGAGATCTCTCGTGTAAATTCACGCTTCGTTAGTAATAGCTATTAATAAATAAATCGTGAGTTTTATATAGATAAATATTATTAATAGATAAATCGTCGTATTTATAAATCTTCATCCGACTGTCGACGAGCAAATATTGTATAAAAGAAAAGGAAATTTGTTTTCAATTTCGTGCCTTTGATTAGAACTTGACTGGTAGAAGAATGAGGACATGTTGATATTCTTTAGTATTTTAGAGAGGTGAATTTGATATATTCACTGCAACAAGAAGTAATTAACACTTGAAAAGAAAAATAATTAATAATTTGTTTAAGGGGGTGGGATGTGAGTGGCATGTGGATGAGCTGGCTAACACATCGTCTAGATGGAATGATCGATCTAACGATGTAATATAAACAACCGAACGATGAGATGTCTTGAAAAATCTGAAAAGCTGAAGAGGAACAGGTTAGCAAGTGATTAGTAAAACATAATAAAACCAAAACAAATATAAACTATTAAGATCAACGAAATGAAATAAATAATACAACGGCGAGACGTAAATAACCGAACGATGAGAATTAAAGAACCTAACGATGGGACATTCGAATATTATACGAAATATTCGAATCACCAAATAAAAATACAATCCAAAAGCAAAACCTGAAAGGAAATGGACTAGTAAGAGAAAACTACAAAAATAGTCTAAATGGAACGATCAACCCAGCGATGAGACATAAATAACCCTACGATGAGACATTCGAATATTATACGAAATATTCGAATGTTCAAATAAAGATAAATAGAAACGAAAAAATAAGAGCTAAAACGAAAAAAAAAATAATTAAAACCGGAAAAAATAAAAAATAACTAAAATCTGAAAGAAGAAAATAATTAACAGCTGCAAATAAAATAAATTATTAGTAAATTGTTTAAGGGAGTGGGGTGATTAGCCCCGACCTCACTTCGGACCCACCCCCACTCGCGCACACGAAAAAATTTAGATCTTACACTCGCGATGCCAAACTGGCAAATGACCCGATCATCCGCGCGTCGCCCTTTATATAGCCGCCGATCGGTCGAGCCCCCCACCACGATCCAAAATTTTAGAACTTTGCCGATTCCATTAATTACTATTTCTATGCCTTAATAGCTAATAATTAATAAATTTTTTCATTTCTATAATCAGTGTACATTGCAAACAATTTGTTATTAACAATATTAATTTGTTATTAACAATCAATCCAATAATTTATAACCTTTTCGAACATTATGGTTATATTTTGACACAAGTACGCAATAAGTTTAAGTAATAGACAATAATTTATAAATTTTTTTAGTTTTATAATAAATTTACTTCCTGAATAATTTGTAATTAATAGTATTAATATATTATTAACAATCAGGCTAATAAAATATAAACTTTTTCCAAAATTATGGTTAAACTTTGCAACACCTACATAATTAGATTAAATAATAGTCAATAATTTTTCATTCCTGTATCCATTTGCATTTCCAAAACGGCCCTACATTCCCCCAATAATTATAATATAGACTTTCCCCTTCAATAACTATATGAAGATCCTTTCATATTCTTGATTACTTTCTATTATAACCATATCATTGAAGTATATTCCACAATATAAAAATTCAAGATCATACAGCTTGTAAAATAAACACGGACTCACCTCAGAATACTGCAACACTCTTGATGAACACGTCGGACACTCTTAGACTACTTTCGGCACTATATTTCCAAAACGAACTAGAACGAAATGAAAATCGGAAAAACAAATGGTAAATTAAACAGAGGACAATAAATTCCACCGCAGGAAACCTAACAAACCTAATAAAAAGTTATAGTTTCGGAAAGCTAAGCAATAAGATGTAACTACGAGGCACGAACTGTCATGCACATCAACTATCGGCACAGTGTTTTGAAAAAGAACGGAGAAAATCGGAAAAGAAGCATCGACCGCATTAAAGAATAGTATATTCTACCGAAGTAAATCGAAAAGCACTTATAAGCAAGCGCTACATCACAAAGATAAGAGCCGACGGGAAACTACGCAGTAGCCTGTGACACACCCCCGCACTTCCGGCAATATTTTTCGAAAACGAGCACTCCGATTCGAGAAAAAGTAACTGATTCCGATAGAGAAAAGCCTATTTTACGGAAGTAGATAGAAAATTTCAAATCAGCAGTCCCTACATCGCAAAGATAAGAGCCGACGGGAAACTGCGAAGTAACCTGTCACACACCCCCGCACTTCCGGCTCTATTTTTTGAAAACGAGCACTCCGATTCGAAAAAAACACATTGATTCTGATAGAGGAAAGCCATGTTTACGAAAGTAGATAGAACATTTCTTATCAGCAGTCCCTACAGCGCAAAGATAAGAGCCGACGTGAAACTAAGAAAAAGTAACTGATTCCGATAGAGAAAAGCCTATTTTACGGAAGTAGATAGAAAATTTCAAATCAGCAGTCCCTACATCGCAAAGATAAGAGCCGACGGGAAACTGCGAAGTAACCTGTCACACACCCCCGCACTTCCGGCGCTATTTTTTGAAAACGAGCACTCCGATTCGAAAAAAACACATTGATTCTGATAGAGGAAAGCCTCTTTTACGAAAGCAGACAGAAACTTTCTTATCAGCCATCCCTATATCGCAAAGATAAGTGCCGACGGGAAACCACGAAGTAACCTGTCACACACAGCCGCACTTCCGGCACTATTTTTGAAAACGAGCACTACGATTCGAGAAAAGGTCACTGATTCCGATAGAGAAAAGCCTATTTTACCGAAGTAGATAGAAAATTACTTATCAGCGGTCCGTATATTACGAAGATAGGAGCCGACGGGAAACAACGCAGTGGCCTGTCACACACTCCCGCACTTCCGGCACTATTTTTCGAGAACGAGCACTCCGATTCGAATAAAACACATTGATTCTGATAGAGGAAAGTCTCTTTTACGAAAGTAGATAGAAAATTTCATATCAGCGGTCCCTATATTGCGAAGATAAGAGCCGACGGGAAACAGCGCAGTGGCCTGTCACA
>NW_016908358.1:0-267 GCF_001483705.2 Eufriesea mexicana
AGGTCAGTTCAGGTCACGACAGTTCAGATCAGGTCAGGTCTGGTCTGGTTAGGTCAGTTCAGGGCAGGTCAAGTCAGGTCAGGTCAGGTCAGGTAAGTCAGGACAGGTCAGGACAGGAAAGGCCGGTTAAAGTCAGGACAAGTCAGGTCAGGTCAGGTCAGATCAGTCAGGTCAGGTCACGCCAGGTCAGGCAAGGTCAGCTCAGGACAGGTCAGGTCAGATCAGTCCGGTCAGGTCAGGTCATGTCAGGTCAGATGCTGTCAGTTC
>NW_016908358.1:335-815 GCF_001483705.2 Eufriesea mexicana
GTCAGGTCCGGCAAGGTCAGGCCAGGCCAGATCATGTCTGGTCAGATCAGGTCAGTTCAGGTCAGTTCACCTCAGATCAGATCACGTCATGTCAGGTCACATCAGGTCTGGTCAGGCCAGGCAAGGTCGGTGCTGGTCAGGTCAGGACAGTTCTGGTCAGTTCAGGTCAAGTCAGGTCAGGTCAGGTCAGGTCAGCCCAGGTCATGTCAGGTCAGGACAGGTCAGATGATGTCAGTTCAGGTCAGTTCAGGTCAGGCCAGGTCAGGCAAGGTTAGGTCAAGTTTGGTCAGGTCATGTCAGGTCAGGTCAGTCAGGACAGGTCAGGTCAGGAAAGGCCGGTTAAAGTCAGGACAAGTCAGGTCAGGTCAGGTCAGATCCGTCAGGTCAGGTCACGCCTGGTCAGATCAGGTCAGGTCAGATTAGGTCAGGTCAGGTAAGGTCATGTCAGGTCAGGTCAAGTCTGGTAAGGGCAGGCCAGGC
>NW_016908359.1:0-571 GCF_001483705.2 Eufriesea mexicana
GGCTTCTCTGCTATACACTGCTCTTCGATGGGTTTCTGTGCTCTACATTGCTCTAGCATGCTCTTCCAGGCTTCGGGTGGGGGAGGGCCAGCAGAATTGACCTCGGCACGTTAGGCTGATTTCGGTTACGTTCGGCTGAGTGGGTGGGGGAGGGCCAGCAGAATTGACCTCGGCACGTTAGGCTGATTTCGGTTACGTTCGGCTGTTTTACGTTTGGTTACGTTAGGTTGCGGTAGCATTGGTTCTTGTGCTATACTCTGGGGTTCAATGGATTTCTGAGCACAACTGTTCTCTTCTAAGTTCAGGTCGGCTACGCGGAAGCCAGCAATAGATGTCGCAGCACGAAAAGTTGAGTGACGCTGCGTTCGGTTATGTTATATTAGTTTGGTGTATGTACGGATAACGTTGACTTTTCTGCTATACGCTGTCGTTTGATGGATCTCTGTGCTCTTCATTGTTCCAATATGCTCTGCTTGGCACTGGGGAGGACAGCAATGGTGGCCTCGGAAAGATAGTGTGAGTTATGTTACGTTTGGCTTCGTTACGTTTGGTTTGGTTTGGATAGGATAGC
>NW_016908360.1:0-2782 GCF_001483705.2 Eufriesea mexicana
TTGACGACAATGTCAATAAAATTGAATCTTCCAGCCAGATTCTGTAGCATTGCAATGGAAATGCCACGACAATAGAACCTTTGCTCCATATTTATGAAGAAAGATAGCTCACCCCGGTATTTGACGACAATGTCAATAAAATTGAATCTTCCAGCCAGATTCTGTAGCATTGCAACGGCTATGGCACGACGGTAGAATCATTCCTACTTATATAAGCAAGAAAGTTACCTCACCACTATACTAGAAGAAAATGTTAATAAAATTGGATCTTCCATCCAGGTTATATATCATTGCAATGGCTATAGCACGTAAATAGGATCTTTCCTGCTTCTTTATGCAAGAAAGTTAGCTCAACACGATATTATGCGAAAATGTCAATAAAATTGGATTTTCCAGTCAGATTCTATTGGGCTACAATGGCCATAGCAGGCCAAAAGAATCTTTCCTCCTTATTTATGCAAGGAGGTTTGCTCAACACGATATTATGCGAAAATGTCAATAAAATTGGATTTTCCAGTCAGATTGTATTGCGCTACAATGGCCATAGCAGGCCAAAAGAATCTTTCCTCCTTATTTATGCAAGGAGGTTTGCTCACCGCGATATTAGCCGAAAATGTCAATAAAATTTAATTTTCCAGCCAGATTCTGCGGCACTGCAATGGAAATAGCACGACAATAGCGTCCTTCCGCCTTATTTATGCAAGAATGTTAGCTCTCCCCGATATTAGTCGAATCTGCCTATATAATTATTTTTTCCAGCCAGATACTATAGCACTGCAACGGCCATAGCAAGGCAACGGAATTTTTCCTCCCTATTTATGCAAGAAAGTTAGCTCACCACGATATTGGGAGAAAATAGTAATAAATTTGGATTTTCCAGCCAGATTCAAAAGCATTGCAATGGCTATTGGACGCCAATAGTTTCTCCCTTACTTATTTATGCAAGAAAGTTAGCTCACCAAGATATTAGTCGTAAATGTGAATATAATTTAATTTTCCTGCATGATTCTATAGCATTGCCATGGCTATAGCGCGCCAATAGAATCTTTGCTCCTTATTTACGCATGAAAGTTAGCTCACCACGACAATAGTCGTATATGTCAATAAAATTGAATTTCCCATGCGGATTCCATTGCATTGCAATGGCTATAGCACGCCAGTAAAATCGTCCCACCTTCTTTATGCAAGAAAGTTAGCTCACCACGATACTGGGAGATAATGTTAACAAATTTGGATTCTCCAGCCAGATTCTATAGCATTGCAATGGCTATACGTCGCCAATACTTTCTTCCTTCCTTATTTAGGCAAGAAAGTTAGCTCACCAAGATATTAGAAGAAAATGTTATTAAAATTTGATTTTTCAGCCAGATTATATAGCATTGCAATGGCTATAGGACGCCAACAGATTCTTTCCTCCTTATTTAGGCAAGAAAGTTAGCTCACCAAGATATTATTTGAAAATGTCAATAAAATTGAATATGGCGATGGCTATTGCACGCCAATAGAACCTTTCCTCCTTATCTATGCAACGAAGTTAGCTCACCACGATATTATTTGAAAATGTCAATAAAATTGAACTTTCCATGCAGATTCTATGGCATTGCGATGGCTACTGTAACCCAATAGAATCTTTTCTCCTTATCTATGCAACGAAATTAGCTCACCACGATATGAGTCGAAAATGTCAATAAAATTAAACTTTCCAGCGTGATTCTATATCACTGCGGCAGGTATTGCACGCAAATAGAATCTTTCCTCCTTATTTATGCATGAAAGCTAGATCACCGTGACATTAATCGAAAATGTGAATAAAATTGAATTTCCCATGCAGATTCCACAGCATTGCAATGGCTATAGCACGCCAGGAGAATCTTCCCACCTTCTTTATGCAAGAAAGTTAGCTCACCACGATATTGGGAGAAAATGTTAATAAATTTGGATTTTCCTGCTAGATTCTATAGCATTGCAATGGCTATATATCGCCAATACTTTCTTCCTTCCTTATTTAGGCAAGAAAGTTAGCTCACCACGATATTACTTCAAAATGTCAATAAAACTGAATCTTCCAGCCTGATTATATAGCATTGCAATGGCAATAGGACGCAAATAGTATTCTTCCTCCTTATATGTGCAAGGAGGTCAGCTGACCACGATATTAGTCGAAAAGGACAATAAAATTGAACCTTCCAGCCTGTTTCTATAGCATCGCAATGGCTGCTGCACGTCAATGGTATCTTTCCTCCTTATTTATGTAAGGTAGTAAGCTCACCCCGATATTAGTCGAACTTGTCAATATAATTATATTTTCCAGCCAGATTCTGTTACACTGCAGTGGTTACAGCACGCCAGTTGAACATTTCCTCCTTATTTACGCAAGAAACATAGCAAACCACGACAATAGTCGCATATGTGAATAAAATTGAAATTTCCAGACAGATTCTATTGCATTGCAATTGCTATAGCACGCCAATAGAATCTTGCCTCCTAATTTATGTAGGAAAGTTAGCTCACCACGATATTATTTGAAAATGGCAATAAAATTGAATTTTCCTTGCAGATTCCATAGCTTTGCGATGTCTAATGCACGCCAATAGAATTTTTCCTGCTTATCTATCCAAGGAGGTCAGCTAACCACGATATTGTACGAAAATGTCAATAAAATTGAATTTTCCAGCACGATTCTACAGCATTGCAATTGCTATAGCACGCCAATAGAATGTTTGCTCCTTATTTATGCAAAAAAGGCAGCTCACACCGATATTTGACGACAATGTCAATAAAA
>NW_016908361.1:0-50764 GCF_001483705.2 Eufriesea mexicana
CCAACCCCGCGGCCCAAACTTACAGGGCCTCTCCCCGAGCGTCTGTTTTGCTGGGAACCCCACGTCACGGAGTGGACGTTGAAGTCCCCCAGGACCAGAAACGGACGAGCCATGTATCCACTAAGGAAACCTCCGAGCTTGTCCAGGTACCTCTCCCACGGCGAGAGGCCGTGGTTGGCGGAGACCAGGCACCCCACCACGACTACGTCGTTCCAGGAGACCGCCATGAATCCTTCACCGCCGTGAAGCAGCGTTGGTGCAGCTGTCTCACGTGGTCCCCACGCTATGATAGCCGAGGAGCCGTCCCGATACCCGAACCACACGTATTGGTCGAGTATACGGTACCGCTGTGCGGTAACAGCCAGCCCGACACCCAGCTCAATGAGCGTCATCAGGAGCAGGTACTCCGACGCCCGCGAGTGGTTCAGGTTGGCCTGGAGCACCATGAACGGCGTGAAATTTAGTCCGTGTCCATGGTCTCCTCCTGGCCCCCATCATTTCGGGCCGGCTGCGGGCCCGGTGCTCCGCAGGTCGACGGGCCCTTCGCGGTAGCGGTCAGAGAGACGGAATGCGCGGATGCAGCTCTCGAATTGGCGCTCGAGGGCGCCGAGGCGGTCGCGGCGCCAGCAGGCGCCTGGCGATCCGCGCATTTCGCCTTTGGTAGGCAGCGCGCCTTGCTGCCCAGCCGGTGGTTGGAGGGGCGGCCGAGCCCGCCGCAAACCGGGCACTTGGGTGCGGGCGCACTGCACCCAGCAGCACGGTGGCCCGCCGCGCCACACCTGAAACAGCTGTCGCTGCGGTACACCGCGCTAGAGCATCCGTTCCACGTGTGACCGAACGCAAGGCAACGAAAGCACTCGAGGCGCCGTGGCTCCAAGGTTACGACACGGGCCGAAGTCCAACCGACGCGGATCCGCCCGTAATCGACGGCGTTTCTCGCTGCCGCGAGGGGACACTGTGCACATACAGAGCCCAGCCCCGAAGCGGAGGACAGGATAACTCCGGTTCTCATTTCCGCCTTGGTGCAATCACCGACACTTGCCAGTGCAGCGGCCACCTCGCGGGGCGTGACAGAGTCATCGAGCCCTGTCATCCTCAGCTCCGCTTTATTGGTGGGAACCGTAACCCGCACGCCGTATCCATCCAAGGCTTCGTTCATACGCCCGGCTAGACCGGCGGCTCGCTGTGGGCCCTCTGGTCCACCGATCTCCTGGGAGATTTACCTTTCCTCTTGCGGCGGAGATGGCCCCCGCGTAAGAGAGAATACCGCCGCCTCTGTGCGGCGTACTCGTGAGCACTCACGCGGGCAGTTGCGGGGCAGCGGCCGCCTGCCGCTGCGCTCGCGTCTCGCGCCTACCGATGACTGGAGACCATCTAACCTCTGCTTCGTTCCCGGCTACGGCCGAAGTCGCGACCGGCGCCTTCGCCGGGGCGTCAACGGGACCGCCACGGGAAGCGCCCGCGACAGTGTCCGCCGAGGCACCAGTCGAGGCCGCGCATGCAGGCCGTCGGTGGTGCTCGCTTGCTCCGGCGCTCGGGCAGGCGCATCCCAACCGGCCTCCACGGGGAGCGTACGCACGAGCTCCTCGAACTTTGCGTCGATTCGGAGACTGAGTGCCGCGAGGGCAGCCTCCATACCGAATTCGGGTGCCGGTGCCGCTGCTGCGGCTCCCGCGGGCGCACGCACATTTCGAGCGGGCTCGGGGTCGACGATTACCCGCCTCCGCTCCAGAGGTAGCTGTGCGCGCAAGGAGGCGATCAGCGCCTGCAGGGAGGCATCGTTCTCCCGCAAGTCGGCTATCACCGCCTGCTGAGAGACGTCCTTCTCCCGCAGACCGGCGATCTCCGCCATCTGCACGCGGACCCTCTCCGCCATCGTCTCCTGGGCACGGCCGGCTGTTACATGGAGACTCACCTCCCAGCCGGACAAGTCTACCACCATGGTGCACATACGGAAGGCGCGAACGTATGGGCCGTGCAGGTGTTTACTCCTGTCTGCCATCGTCTCTATCCTCGCGCAGTTCTCGTATATAACGGCAGACAGTCCCACAACAGACAGCGGAATGTGCGCACTGACGAGCTCCTCCCGTGTGAGGAGGGTGGCTTCCACCCGGCATATGCTCGTGGGTTTCGGGGCGAGTTCAATATCCTCCAAACCTTCGAATGGATCATATACCCCCACCACCGCCCTCCGTGGGCGCTTCGCCCTCTTCGCTGGGAACTCCCACGAATACGACGTTTCGCAGTCGCCCGTGACGCTGTCGGCACCAGCGAAGGTGGTGCGCTCCCCCTCGAGGTCCGCCGGCTGCGACTTACGCAATGTGGTGCTACGAGTCACGCACCTCGTAGCACCTGCCATACGACGGGGAATGCTACACTGGAACCGCGTCGACACCACTAACTATAACCATACCTTCCCTCCTAGGTAAATTCTCCGGCTTCCCCGGGATGATTGCTATTGGACGGGTTGCGAACATGCACGCGCGCACCACACTCACATAGTGGCACTATCATATGCTCCAGCAAACGAACTTTTCCGCCCAAAATAACTCTCAATCGTAGGAACGTCGTGCACACGTCCGTCCCGCTCGATATTCAGCCCGGCACTCCAGTCAAAACTATCCTATCCTAACCCATCCAAACGTAATATAACCGAACGCAACATAGCTGAACCCAACCTGCCGAGACGACTATGGCTGGCCTCTCCAAAGCCAAGCAGAATATACTAGAGCACAGTAAGGCGCAGACGGCCCCCGAATGACAGTGAATGCCACAAAAGTCAAAGACACATTAACTTAGCGAAGTACAACCTAACCTTGCCAAACGTAACCGAACAAAGACTATCGTGCCACGACCGATGCTGCTGGTCTCCCAAGAGTCGAGCAAAGCACAGCAGAGTAATGGAGAGCGCTGAAATCATCCGAATTGCAGTGTGTAGCACGAAAGTCAAAGATATATAAACAAACCCAAACTAACGTAACCTAACCAAACGTAACCTACCTCAACCTAACGCGCCGCGGCCACCGTTTCAAGCCTTTCCAGATCAAAGCAGGGAACATTAGATCGCAGTAGGGAGCGGAAATCCACCGAATAGCAGTGTATAGCACAAAAGCCAAAGCTATACTCTCATAACCTAACCAAACGTAACATAACCAAACGCAACATATCTCAGACTAACGAGCAAAGACAAATACTGCTGGCCTCCCGATATCCAAGCAGAATATACTAGAGAACAGCACAGAGCAGAAATCCACCGAATAGCGGCGTGTAGCAAAGAAGCCAAAGCTGCCCTGACCTAACCTTTCCAAACGTAACATAACCAACCGATATGTATCTCAACCAAAGGTGCCGAGGAAACTGTTGCGGGCATCACTAGATACAAGCAAAGCACACTAGAGCACAGTTGAGCGCAGAAGACCGCCGAAGAAAATTCTATACAAGAAAGTCGAAGGAACCCAAACCTAACCCAAGCTAACGTGACACAGCCAATCGAAGCCTAACTCAAGCAAACCTGCCTAGAACACAATGACTGGAACCCCCGATTCGAGCAAAGCACAGTAGAACGATGTAGAGCGTGGAAATCTCTCGAAAAGCGGAATACAGCACAAAAGTCGAAGATATCCTGGACAAACTTGGCCTGACCAAACCTAACCGAACGTAATGTGACACAATGTAACGTGCAGAGGCCACTACTGCTGGCCACCACAGAGCCAAGCAGAAGGCATTAGTGGAGAGTAGATCGCAGGAATCCATATAGTCGCAGTGTATATCAGGAAAGTCAAAGCTACCCGAGCCTAGCCCAAAAAACGGAACATAAACAAACATAGCCTGACTCAACCTAACGTGCCGAGACCGCTATTTCTGTCCTCCACCGAGCCAAGCAGGACATTCTAGTGCACAGTAGAGCGCAGAAATCTACCGACTAGCAGTGTACAGCACAAAAGTTAAAGCTACACTGACCAATCTTTTCGCAACCCAACGCAATCGAGCGCAACCTGATTCAACATAACGTGCCTAGACCACTCTTCCTGGCCTTTCCAGAGCAAAGCTGAAAATATTAGAGCACTCTAGGGCGTAGGAAACCACGTAATATCAGAAAATAGCACTAAAGTCAATGTTAAACTCTCCTAACATGGCCAACGGTAACATAGCCGAACGTAACCTAACTCAAGCAGACGTGCCGCGACCACTATTGCTGGCCTCAACAGTGCCAAGCGGCACACACTACTTGAGAGTACAGCGCAGAAATCCATATAATAGCAGTGTATATCAGAAACGTCAAGGCTAGGCAAACATAACCCCGACAAACGGAACATTGAAGAACATAGCCTAAATAAATCTAACGTGCAGAGACCGCCATTGCTGCCCTCCACAGAGCCAAGAAGTACATACTAGAGCACAGAATATCGCAGAAACTCACCGTATAGCAGCGTACAGCACAGAATTAAAGTTATCCTGACCAAACTTAACCTGACCCAACCTAGCCGAACGTAACCTGACTCATCGTAATGATCCGGGACCACAATCGCTTGCCTTGCCAGGTCGAAGCTGAAAATATTACAGCACTGTAGGTGACAGAGATCCACCTAATAGCAGACTACAGCACTAAACCCAAAGCAATCCTCTCCTAACCTGCCCAACCGTAACATAACGAAACGTAACCTATCGAAACCTAAGGTGTCGCGACCTCTACTGCCGGCTACCCCAGATTCAAGCAGAACACACTAGTGGAGAGTAGAACGCAGAAATTCATTGAATCGCAGTGTATATCGGAAAATTCTAAGCGACCCAAACCTGGCCCAAACCACTTGGCACTTCCAAACATTACCTATCTAAACCTAATGTGCCGGTACCGCCATTGCTGCCCTCCACAGTGCCAAGGAGAACATACTAGGGCACAGAATATCGCAGAAATTCTCCGTACAGCAGGGTACAGCACAAAAGTTATAGCTATTCTTACCAAACATAGCCCAACCCAACCTAACCGAACGTTACCTGATAAAGCATGACGTGACGAGACCACTCTTGCTGGCCTTCCCAGAGCCAGGCTGAAAATATTAAAGCACTGAAGGTAGCAGTTATCCACCTAATAGCAGAATATAGCACTAAAGTCAAAGCAACCCTCTCCCAACCTAACCAACCGTAACATAACCAAACGTAACATAACTAAACGTAGCCCGCCGCGACCACTGATGCTGGGCTCCCCAGAGCCAAGCGGGACACGCTAGTGGGGAGTAGAATACAGAAATGCATATAATCGCCGTGTATATCGGAAAAGTCAAAGCTACCCTAGCTTAACTCAAACCAACAGAACATAACCAAACATAGCAAGTCTCAAAGTAACGTGCCGAGACCGCTATAGCTGCCCTCCCCAGAGCCAAGCAGAACACATTAGTAGTGAGTAGAACGCAGAAATCGATATAATCGCAGTTTATATCCGAAAAGTCAAAACTACCCAAACCTATCCCAGATCAGCGGAACATAACCAGACACAACGTAAATCAACCCACTGTGCCGAAACCGCTGCTGCTGCCCTCCCCAGATGCAAGCAGGACATACTAGAGCACAGTAAAGCCCAGAAGTCCACCGAACATCAGCGTACAGCACATAAGTTAAAGCTCCCCTAACCGGGCTCAGCATAACGCAACGTAGCCGAACGTAACGTGACCCGACATAACGTGCCGAGATCACTATTGCTGTCCTTCCGAGAGACAAACGGAAAGCATTATAGCGTAGAAGGTCTCAGAAATCCACCTAATAGCAGACTCCTGCAAGCTGAAAATATTAGAGCTCTATAGTGCGCAGGAATCCTCCTAATTGCAGGCTATAGCACTAAAGTGAAAGCCATCCTCTCCTAACATATTCAACCGTAACACAACCAAACATAGCCCAACTCAATCTAACGCGCCGCGACCACTATTGCTGGCCTCCACAGAGTCAAGTGGAACGCGCTAGAGGACAGTGGAGCGAAGAAATCCACCGAATAGCAGTGTGGAGCACGAAAGTTAAGGCCATCCTGACCAATGTTGGCCTGACCCAACCTAACCGAACGTAACCTGACCCACCATAACTAGCAGAGACCACTATTGCTAGCCTTGCCAGAGCAAAGCTGAAAATATCAGAGCACTATAGGGCGAAGGAGCTCACTTTATATCAGACTGTAGCGCTAAAGCCATAGCCATTCTCTCCTAACCTAGAGAATCGAAACACGACAGAACGTATCGTATCGTACCCAGGCGTGTCGCGAACATTACTTCAGGCCTCCGCAGGGCGAAGCAGGGCATGCTACTGCGAAGTAGAGCGCAGACGTCCACCTGATAGCAGTGTACAGCACATGGTTTGATGCTCTCCCGACCAAACATAGACGGACCCAACATATCTGAAAGTAAGCTGACACAATGTAACGCGCTGGGGCCACAACTGCTGGCATTCCCGCAGCCAAGTTGAAAGCATTGGAGCAATCTATGGCGCAGGAGTTCACCTAATAGCAAACTATGGCACTAAAGCCAAACAATCCCCTCCTTACCTAACCAACTGTAACATGACCAAACGCAAAATAACTAAATCCAGCGAGCCGCCACCACTATTGTTGGCCTCCACAGGGACAGGTGGAACAAGCTAGTGGAGATTGGAACGCAGAAATTCGTATAAACGCAGTGTATGTCAGAAAAGTCACGGCTACCCAAACCTGAACCAAACAAACAGAACATAGCTAAACAGCATGAATAAATCAGGCGTGCCGAGACCGTTATTGTTGCCATCCCCAGGGCCGAGCTGGACATACTAGAGCACAGTAGGGCATAGAAATCCGAAGAATAGCAGTGTACAGCATAGAAGATAACGCTACACTGATCATACCTAGCCTGACACAACCTAATCGGACGAAACCTGATTCACCATAGCGAGCCGACACCACGATTGCTGGACCTAGCAAAGCCAAGCTGAAGGCATGAGAGCACTCTGTGGCACAGGAATCCACTTAATGGCAGACCATAGCACTAAAGTCAAAGCTAACCTCTCCTAATCTAACCCATCGTAACATAACCAAACGTAACGTAACTCAACCTATCGTGCTGCGACATCTATTGCTGGCGTCCACAGAGTCAAGCGGAACACGATAGTGGGGAGTAGGACGCAGGAAGCCATATAACCGCAGTGTATGTCAGAAAAGTCAGAGTTACCTGGACCTAACCCAAACCAACAGAACATAAACAAACATTGCATGCCTCAAACTAACGTGCCGTCACCACCATTGTTGCCCTCCCCAAATCGAAGCAGGACATACTAGAGCACAGTAGGGCGCAGAAATGCACCGAATAGCGGTGAACAGCACAAAAGTTATATCTATGCTTACCAAACGAAGCCGAACCCAACCTAACCGAGCGTAGCCTGAATAATCATAACTTGCCGGGACCACTGTTGCTGGCCTTCTCACAGGCAAGCTGAAAATATTAAAGCACTGTAGGTAGCAGAAAACTACCTAAAAGCAGGCAATAGCACTAATGTCCTAGGTACCCTCTCCTAACCTAACCAAACGCAACATTACCAAACGTAACCTAGCTGAACCTAACGTGCCGCGACAGCCATTGCTGGCCAACCTTGAGTCAAGTGGAACACATTAGTGGAAAATTGAACGCAGAAATCCATATAACCGCATTGTGTATTAGAAAAAGTCAAAGCTACCTAAGCCTAACCCAAACCAACGGTACATAGCCCAACATAGCTTAGCACAAGCTAGCGTGCCGAGACCGCTATAGTTGCCCTCCAAAGAGCCAAGCAGCTCATGCTAGAGAGCAGTAGACAGCAGAAATCCACCCAGTAGCAGTGTACAGCAAAAAAGTTGAAGCTATCCCGACCAAACTTATCCTAACCCTACCAAACGGAACGTAACCTGACTCAACGTAACGTGCCCATACCACTATTGCTGGCCTTCCCAGAGAAAAGCAGAAAACATTAAAGTACTGTACGGAGCAGGAATCCGCCTAATAGCAGACTGTTGCACTAAAGTCATATATATCCTCTCGTAACCTATCCAAACCTAAAATAACCAAACGTACCCTAACAAAACCAAACGTGCCGAGAACGCTATTGTTGCCCTCCCCAGAACCAAGCACGACTTACTGTAGCGTAGTAGGTCGCATAAATCTAGAGAATGGCAGTGTACTGCAAAAGAGTTGAAGCTATCCTGAACAAATGTAGCCTGTCCGAACTTAATCGAACGTAGTCTGGCACATCATATCGAGACGGGAACACCATTGCTGGCTTTGCCAGAGCCAAGATGCAAACGTTAGAGCACTGCAGGGCGTAAAAATCCACCTAACAGCAGACTATGGAGCTAAAGTCGTAAGTAACCTCTCCTAACCTAACCAAACGTAACACAACCTAACGAGCCGAGACTGCAATTACTGGCCGTGCCAGAGCCAAACTGAAAATATTAGAGCACTGCAGGGAGCAGAAATCCACCTAATAGCAGGCTGTAGCTCTAAAGTCAAAGCCATCCTCTCCTAACCTATCCAACGGTAATATAACCACACGTAACACAACTCACCCTAACGTGCTGCGACCACTATTGCTGGCATCGCCAAAGTCAAGCGGAAGACGATAGGGGAGGGTAGAACGCAGAAATCCATATAATCACTGTGTATATCGGAAATGTTGAAGCGACAAAGGCCTATACCAAACCAACCTGACACAACCAAGAGTAGCCTGAATCAAACTAACGTGCCGAGACCGATATTGCTGCCATCCCCAGATGCAAGCAGGACATACTATGGCACATTAGATCGCAGAAATCCACCGAATGGCAGCGTACAGCGCAAAGGTTAACGCTATCCTGACCATAAATTGCCTAATCCAATCTAACCGATCGCAACATGACTCAACGTAACGTGCCGAGACGACTATTGCTGGCCTTGCCAGAGCGAAGCTGAAAATATTTGAGCACTGTACGGCGAAGGGACCCACCTAATAGCAGACTATAGCACTAGGGTCGTAGATATCCTGTCCTAACCTAAAGAATCGTAACTTAGCCAAACGTAGCCTTACCCAAACTTACGTGCCGCGACCACTATTACTGGCCACCCAGATCCAAGTAGGAAATCCTAGAGCGCTGTAGAGGACCGGAATCCACCTAATAGCAGTGTGCAGCACGAAAGCTAAAGGTATCCTGACCACACATGTCCTCACACAAACAAACTGAACATAACATGTCTCAACATAAAGCGCCGAGAGAACAATTGCTGGCCTTCCCAGAGCAAAGCAGAAAACATTAGAGCACTGTAGTGCGCAGAAATCCATCTAACAGCAGGCTATAGCAATAAAGTCATAGCCACGCTACGCTAACCTATCTAATCGTAACATGAACAAACGTGTCCTATATCACGCTAACGTGCCGCGAGCACTATTACTAACCTCCTCAGAGCAATGCAGAACACATTAGTGCCGTGTAGGGCGTAGAAATCCATATAACCGCAGTATATATCAGAAAAGTCAAAGCTACCCAAGCCAAACCCAAACAAGCAGAACATAACCAAATATAGCATTACGCAACCTAACGTCCCGAGACCGATATTATTGCCCTACTCAGAGCGAAGCGGAAATACTGGAGCACAGTAGAGCGCAGGGACCCACCGAGCAGCAGTGTACAGCACAGAAGTTATAGCTATCCCGGCCAAACTTAGTCTAACACAACCGAATCGAACGTAACCTGACTCATCATAACGAGCCGGGACCAACATTTCTGGCCTTGCCAGAGCCAAACTGAAAATGGTAGAGCACTGTTGGGCACAGAAATCCACCTAATTGCAGAATACAGCGCTAAAGACAAAACAATCCCTTCCTAACCTATCCAAACGCGACATAAGCAAAGGTAACCTAATTCGACCTAAAGTGCCGCGACAGCCATTGCAGACCAACAGAGAGTCAAGTGGAACACATTACTGGAAAGTAGTACGCAGTAATCCATATAATCGCTGGTCATAGCCGAAAAGTCAAAGCTACCCATATCATACCCTCTCAAACATAGCCAAACCAGGCGTGACCTAACACAAACTAACGTGCCGGGGAATCTGTTTCTGGCTTCCACAGAGCAAACCGGAGATTATAAGGTCGCAGTAGAGCGCAGAAGTCCGCCGAATGTCAATGTGAAGCGCAAAAGTCAAAGCAATCCTACACTAACCAAACCAAACGTAACATAACCGAACGTTACCCATATAAACCTAACGTGGCGGGACCACTATTGCTGTCCTCCCCAGGGCCATGCAGAACATACTAGAGCACAGTAGAGCGCAGATATTCAACGTATATCAGTGTATAGCGCAAAAGTCGAAGCTACACTATCCTAACCTGCCCAAGCGTAACCTAACCGAACGCCGCCTAAAACAATCAAACGTGTCGATACCACTATTGCTGCCCTCCCTTGCGTGAAGCAGAGCATGTCAGAGCACGGTAGAGCTCAGAGGTTCAGCGAGTAGCAGTGTACAGTGCAAAAGTGAAAGCCTTCCTCACCAAACCTAATATATCCTAATCTACCCAAACGTTACCTAACTCAACCTATTTTGTCTCGACTACTATTGCTGGCATCCCGAGAGTCGAGCGGAGTATACTAGAGTAACGAAGAGCACAGAAATCCAATGCATAGCAGTGCACAGCACAGAAGCCAAAGGCGTCCCGTCCAAACCAAGCCACACCAAACAAGATTAAAAGTAAAATAACAAAACCAAACGTGCCGCGTCCGCTATTGCTGGCCTCCTCAATGCCAAGCAAAACATATTACAGGAGGGTATGGAGCAGAATTCCATAGAATTGCACTGTACAGAAGAAAAGTCAAACATATCCAAACCTAGCCTAAAGAAACTTAACCTCACCTAACGAAGCAAATCTCAATGTAACGTGCCGCGACCACTATTGCGAGACTATCCAGGTCATAGCAGAACACAGCAGAGCACAGTGGAGGACAGGAATCCACCGAACAACTGTGTATAGGATGAAAGTCGAAGCTATCCAAACCAAACTTATCCTAACCAGGCCTAAGCAAACTTAACCTAACTATTCCCAACGAGCGGCGACGACTATTACTCGCATCCGAAGTGTCGAGCAGAGTATAGTAGAGCAATGTAGAGCGCAGAAACCCGCCGAATAGCAGCACATAGCACAAAAGTCAGATCTACCCTATCCTAACCTGCCCAAACGTAACATAACCAAACGCAGCATAACTCGGACTTTCGTGCCGAGATCAATACTGCTGGCCTCCATATAGCCAAGCAGAATATACTGGAGCACAGCAGATCCCAGATATCCACCGAATAGCAGTGGATAGCACAAAAGACAAAGCCTTTCTAACCAAACCTGACCAAACCTTACCTAACCAACCAAAAGGATCGTAACGGAACCGAACGTGCCACGACCACTATTGCAGGCCACCATAGAGACAAGCAGGGGCTAGTACAGCAATGCAGAGAACAGATATCGGCCGCATAGCAGTGTACAACACAAGAGTCAAAGCCAACCTGACCAAGCTTAACCTAACCAAACCTAACCAAGCGCAACGTATCTGGAACTAACGTGCCGCGATCGATATTGCTTGCCTCACCACATTCAAGCAGATGCTAGTATAGCAATGCAGCGCACAGATATCGAACGGACAGCAGCGTATAACGCAATAGCCGAAGCAGTCCTGTCCTAACCAAATCAAACGTAACCGAGCAAACGCACCCTACCTCAAACTAACGTGCCCAGACCAATACTGATGGCCTGCCCAGCGCCAGACAGAATATGTTAGAACAATGCATAGCGCAGAAATCTACCGAATATCGATGTGTAGATAAAAGTCATAACTATCCTATCCTAACCGTCCTAAGCGTAAAATGACCGAACCTAACCTATCTCAACCTAACGTGCCGAGAACACAAATGATGGCCTCCCCAGGACTAATCGAAGTATACAAGAGCACCCTGCAGCGCAGAAATCCACCGAAAATCGGTCTACACCACGAAAGTCAGAGCAACCAAAGCCTAACCCATGCTAGCATAACCGAACCAAACGTAGCCTAACCCAAACAAACCTGCCAAGATGACTATAGCTGCGCTCCCCGGAGTCGAGCAGGGTACATTAGAGCAATGTAGAGCGTAGAAATCCACCGGAGAGCGGAGTAGAGAACAAAAGTCAAGGATGCCCTGTCATAAACTAACCAACCGTAACATTACTAAGCACATCCCAACGCAGCCCATCGAGCCGCGACCACTAATGCAGGCTTCCACATAGTCGAGCAGTGTATAGTAGAGCACAGTAGGGCGCAAGAAGTCACCAAACAGGAATATATAGCACAACAGTCAAAGACATCCAAACCTAACCAGGCCCAACCTAACCTGAACAAACGTAGGGTAACTAAACCTAACGTGCCGCGACCACTATTGCTGGCCTCACCGGTGCCAAACACAGCATATTAGAGAACAGCATTGCGCAGGCTCACCTCAAACTGTAGTGCCGAGACGACTATTACTGGCATCCGCAGAGCAGAGCAGAGTATAGTAGAGCAATGTAGAGCTCAGAAATCCACCGAACAACAGTTTATACCACGAAAGACAAAGAAATCCGAACCTAACCCAAAGTAATGTAACCTAACGAAACGTAGCCTAACTCAACCTAACGGGCCGAGACCATCATTACTGGCCTGCCCATCGAAGAGCAGAGCATAGTGGAGCAGTGTAGGGCGCAGAAATCCACCGGATGTCAGTGTATATCACATAAGTGGATCCTTACCTCCCCTACCCTATACAAACGTAGCACAACCAAACGTATCCTAACTGAACATATCGCGCCACGGCCACTGTTGCTGTCCTCCCTAGAGTCGGACAGATTATAGTAGATCAGAGCAGAGCGCAGGCATACACCGAAATGCTCTGTGTACGGCGAAAGTCGAAACGAACCATACCTAACCCAAGCCTGAGTAACGCAACAAAACGCAGCATAACGCAGCCGATCGTGAAGAGACCACCATTGTTGGCTCCGCATAGACGAGCAGAGCATAATAGAGCAATGTAGAGAGCAGAAATTCACCGAACAGAAGTGTATAGCACAAATGTCAAAGCTATCCTCCCCTAACAAAACCAAACATAGTATAATCAAACGTAGCATAACCCAACATAACGCGCCGAGACTACTATTGCTGGCATCCTCAGAGACAAGCAGAGCATATTAGAGTACCGTAAAGCGCGGAAGCACACGGAATATCAGTGCATAGAACAAAAGTTAAAGCCATCCTTCCCCAACGCAACAAATCGCTACATAGCGGAACGTAACGTAACTCAAAATAACGTGCCGCGGCCACTATTGCTGGGTTCCACAAATTCGAGCAGAGTGCAGCAGAGCACTGTAGAGCTGAGAAATCCACCTAATAACAGCTTATAACAGGAAAGTCAAAGCTATACTAAAATAACGCAACGTAACGTATCGTAACCCAACGTACTCTAACTCAACCTAACGTGCCGCGACCACCATTGCTGGCCTCGCAAGAGTCGAACAGAATACCGTAGTTTAATGTACAGTGCAGAAATGTTCCGAAGGGCAGTGTAGAGCACAAGGGTCGAAGCTACCGTGTCGTAACATAACCACACGTAGCATAACAGGACGCAACATATCTCAGACTAACGTGCCGAGAGCACTACTACTGGCCTCCCCATAGCCAAGCAGAATATATTAGAGCACAGTCCGGCGCAGAAGTCCGCCGAATAGCAGCGTACAGCACAAATATCAATGGCATTCCAACCACACATAACCTACCCTAACCAAACCAAACGTGACATAACCAAACGCAACATAATTCAACCTAACGCACCTTCAACACTATTGCTGACCTCACGAGAACAAAGCAAAAGTAACTATATCGCGGGAGAGCGCAGAAACCCGCGGCACTGAAGTGCAAGGTACAAAGGACAAAGATATCCTAACCTAACGTAGCATAATCTAACGTAGCCAAGCGAATCCTAACTGATCCCGTCGCGAAGAGACCACCATAGCTGGCATCCACACGGTCAAGCGCGGCATATTAGAACGCGGTAAAGCGCAGATATCGACCAACTAGCAGTGTATAGCAGAAAAATCTAAGCTTCCCTATACTGACCCAACCAAACGTAAGCCAACCGAACACAGCATAACTGAACCCAATATGCCGAGACAACTATTGCTGCCCCCCCCCCCCCCAATTCAGTGTATAGCACAAAAGTCAAAGCTATCCTATCCTAACCTATCGAAACGTAACATAACCGGAAGTACCCTAACAAAACCTAACGTGCCTAGACAACTATTGCTGGCCTCTCCATCGCCGTGCAGGACATATTAAAAAGCGCAGGAGCTCAGAAATCTATAGGACGGCAGTGTATAGCCTAAAGGGCAAAGCTATCCAATCTTAACCCATGCTAACATAACATAACCAAACGTAACCTAACAGAATCTATCGCACCGCGGTCACTATTTCTGGTATTCCCAGAGCGAAGCAGTGTACATTAGATCGCAGTAGAGCGCAGTAATCCAGCGAATAGCAGTGTACATCACATGAGTCATAGCTATCCTGGCCTAACGAAACCAAACATGGTAAGCCCAAGCGTAACGTAACACAACCTAACGTGACGAGACAACTATTACTTGCCCCATAGTCGCGGAGGGTGCAGTAGAGCAACGTAGTGCGTAGGAATAGACTGAATAGCAGTCTATAGTGCAGAAGTAATTTCAATCCAATAAAAACATATCCAAACTTAATATAAACGAACGTAACCTAACCTAACCTAATGCGCCGGGACCATTGTTGCTGGTCTCCCCAGAGTCGAGCAGAGTATAGCGGAGTAATGCAGAGCGCAGAAGTGCACCGAGTAGCAGTGTACAAGACAAAAGTGGTAGCAATCCTCTCTTAACCAAGCCAATCGCGACATACGCAAACGTAACATAAGTCGCCCAAACGTGCCGCAACCGCTATTGCTGGCCTCTCCAGCGCCAGGCAGCACATATTAGAGGGTGCAGAGCGCATGAATCCATCGAAACGAAGTGTATAGCAGAAAAGTCACAGCTATACACACCTAGCCAAGGCCAACATAACCTAACCAAGCGTAGCCTAACTCAACGTAACGAGCTGCGACCACTATTGCTGGGCATACCAAAGCCAAGCAGAATGTAGTGCAGCACAGTACAGAGCAGAAATCCACCGAACAGTGGAGTATATCACGAAATTCAAATCCATCCCAAACAAACTCAGCCTATCCTAAAATAAACAGAAGTAACCTAACTCAACCTGACGTCCCACAAGCGGTATTGATGGCATCCCTAGAGTCGAGCAGAGCTTAGGAAAGCATTGTAGAGCGCAGAAATCTACCGAATAGCAGTGTGTGGCACAAAAATCAAACTTACCCTACCCGAACCTAACCTAACGTAACATAACCGAGGGCTACTTGTCACAGCCTAACGTGACGAGAACACTATTATTGACCTCCCAGGAGCCACGCTGAACATATAAGATGAGACTAGGGCGCAGAAATCCACAGAACCGCAGTGCATAGAACAACACTGGAAACTACCCAATTCTAACGTAACCAAACATAACAAAACCGAACGTAGCCTAGCACTCCCTAACGTGCCGAGACCACTATTGCATGTCTCTCCAGTGCCAAGCACAATATAATAGAGCAAAGTAGAACGCACTGATCCACCACATTACAGTTTACAGCACAAACGTTCAAGGTATCCTAACCTAACCCAACCAAACGTAACCTAAGGTACCTGGACCACTATTGCTTGCCTTCCCAACGCCAGCAGAGCTTACTAGTGGAGAGTAGAGCGCAGAAGCAAACCGAAAAGCAGTGTATGGCACAAAAGTCAAAGCTATCCTATCCTAACCTCGCCGAACCTTACACAGCCAAACGTGCCGTGACACAACCTATCGTGACGCGACCGCCATTCCCGGCGTCCACGGAGACAAGCAGGGTGACATAGCGCACAGTAGAGCGCTGAATTCCATAGAATTGCAGTGTGTAGCACAGAAGTCAAATTTGTCCCAACCTAACCCAAAGGAACCAAACCTAAGCAAACGAAACTTAACTCAGCTTATCGTGTCACGTCCAATATTGCTGGCAACACCAGAGCCATGCAGAACGTATTAGACGAGAGCAGGACGCAGAAATATACAGTATCTCAGTGTGTCACAGAAAAGTCTAAGGTATCCAAACCTAACACAGACCAACGTAACCTAATGTAACGTAAACAAGTTCACCATAAAGTGCCGCGAGCACTATTTTTGACATCCCGAGCGTCGATCGGAGTGTAGTAGATCAGTGTAGAGCGCAGAAATCCACCGAATAGCAGAGTACTGCACAAAAGTCAAATCTATCCTATTCCAACCTAACAAAGCTTAACCTAACCATACGTAACATAACTCAACCTGACGTGCCTAGACCACTACTGCTGGCCCCCAATCTCTAAGCAAAGCATATTAGAGGAGAGTAGAGCGCAGAAGTCCACAGAATGGCAGTGTTTAGCGCAGAAGTCAAAGCCACCCTAAACAAACCTAACAAAAACTAAGCTAAGCAAACGTAACCTAACACTACCTATAGAGCGGCGACCGCCATTCCTGGCCTCCAAGAGTCGAGTAAAGTATAGTAGAGCAACGAAGATCGCAGAAATCATCCGAACTGCGGCATATAGCACAAAAGTCAAAGTTATCCTATCCAAACCTAGCCAAACGTAATAAAGAGGAACGTAACATAACTTAACCTAACGTGCCAAGACCACAGATTCCTGACTCCCCAGAGATAAGCAGATGCTAGTACAGCAATGCAAAGCCCAGATATCGACCGAATAGCAGTTTATAACACTAAGGACAAAGCCATCATAACCAAACGTGACCTAACCAAACCTGACTAAGCGTAAAATAACTCAAACATACATGTGGCGACTGCTATTGCTGGCCACCCCGGAGACAAGCATATGCTAGTACAGCAATGCATTGCACAGATATCGACCGAATAGCAGTACATAGCACAAAAGACAGAGCTACCCTAACCAAACATATTCCAACCTAGCAAAGTCATGCGTAGCCTAAGTCAACCTAGCGCGCCGAGGCCGCCACCGCTGGCCTCCCCAGAGCCAAGCAGAAAATTCTAGATCACAGTAGAGCTCATTAATCTACCGCATTGCCGTGTGTGGCAAAAAAGTCAAAGATATCCTAACCCAGCCTGTCCCAACCTGGCCAAGCCAACCGTTACATAGCTAAACACAACGTGCGGTGAATAATATTTCTGACCTCCCGAGAGATATGCAGGGCATATTAGAGCACTGCACTGCGCTGAAGTCCGCCAAATAGCGGTTTATACCATAAAAGTCAAAGCTACCCTATCCTATCCCAAACATGCGTAACAAAACCGAAGGTTGTACACATCAACATATCGTGCCGAGATCTCTTTTGCTGGTACCTACCACGCTAAGATGGGCATATTAGAGGAGAGTTGTACGCAGAGGTCCGCAGAACGGCAGTATGTTGCACGAAAGTCAAAGATATCATAACATGACACAAACAAACGTAACATAACCAAACGAAACCTATCTCAACCTAACGCTCCGCGGCCACCATTTCTGTAGTTCACAGAGAAAAGCAGGGAACGCTAGATCACAGTACAGCGCAGAAATCCACCGAATAGCATTGTACAGCACAAAAGTCAAAGCTACCCCTGCATAACATAACCAAACAAAGCACGATGAAGCGTATCATGACTCAACCTAACATGCCTAGACCACGACTGCTGACCTCCGCAGAGCAAAGCAGAACGTACTGGAGCACAGTAGAGTGCAGAAGCCCACCGAAGAACTGTCCTCCCCAGAGACGAACAGACTTTAGTAGAGCACAGTGGAGTGCAGAAATCCGCCGAATATCTGTGTATACCACGAAAGTCAAAGCTACCCTAACCAAACTTGGCACAACGTAACCTAACAAAACCTAACCTGACACAACCTAACGTGCCGCGAGCACTATTGCTCTCATCCCGCATGTCGAGCAGAGTATAGTAGAGCAACGTAGCGCGCAGAAATTTAACAAAGTGCAGTGTATAGCACAAAAGTCAAAGCTATCCCAACCAAACCCAACCAAACGTATCCTGACCGAACGCAACATAACACAAACTTACTTGACGCGACCACTATTTCTGGCGTCACCAGACACAAGCAGAGCGTTGTAGCGCACAGTACTGCGCAGAAGTAAATAGGATAGCCGCGTGTAGCAGAAAAATCAAAGCTATCCAAGCCATACCAACGCCAAAGCAACCTATCCAAACGTAACCAAACTCAACCTAACTTGCCGCGGGCACCGTTTCTGGCATAGCCAGAGCAAAGCAGAACACACTAGAGCACAGTAGAGCGCAGAAGGCCACCGGAAAGCAGTCTACACCAACAAAGTCGAAGCAATCCGTACCTAACCCAAACTAACATAGCCTCACCTAACGTAGCCTAAGTCAACCTAACGGGCAGAGACCACTATTACTGGTCTCCCCAGTGTCGAGCAGAGTAGAGTAGAGCAATGCAGAGCGCAGAAATCCTCCGAATAGCGGTGTATTGCATAAAAGACAAAGGTACCCTCCCCCAACCGAACCAAACGGAAATTAACTAAACGCAGCCGAACATAACCTATCGTGCCGAGAACACTATTACTGGCCTCCACAGAGTCGAGCAGAGTACAGTAGAGAAAGGTAGAGCGTAGAAATGCAACGGATAGCAGTGTATAACACGAAAGTCGGATCTCTACTCTCCTGACTTATCAAATGTAACATAAGCAGGAGTAACGTAACACATACTGATATTCTACGACCGCTATAGCTAGCAATGTGGAGCGCTGGAATCGCCCGAATAGCACTGTGTAGCACAAAAGTCAAAACTATCCTATCCAAACTTAACCTAACCTCACACAACCAGAGACATCCGAACTCAACCAAATGTGCCACGTGTACCATTGCTGGCCTCCGCATGGACAAGCAGATGCTAATACACCAATGCGGAGCACAGGTATTGACCTAATAGCAGTGAACCGCACAAAAGTCAAAGCAATCCTAAGAAAACTTAACCTTACATAACCTAACGTAACCTACCCAAACGTAGCATATTCCAACCCAACGTGCCGACGCCACAATTGCTGACATCTCCAGAGCCAGGCAGAACATATTAGAGCACAGCAGAGCACCAAAACCGACAGAACAGCAGTGTATAGCGCAATAGTCAAAGCTATCCTCTCCTAAACTGACCAAACGTAACGTATCCATCCCGGGGATGTCACGGCCGCTACTGCTGGCCTCACGAGAACCAAGCAGGATACAGCGGGGCAATGTTGGACGCTGAAATCGACAGAATGTCAGTGTATAGCAAAAAATCAAAGCTATCCCGATCAAACATCACCAAACCTAGCATAACCATACCTAGCATAACCGACCTGCAGGAAACACAACCTAACATGACGCGAACACTAATCCTGGCATCCCAGGCGCAAGCAGAGTGTGATAGCACACAGTAGAGCGCAGAGCTCTATAGAATAGCAGTGTGTAGCACAAATGTCAAAGCTATCCTATCCCAACCTAACCAAACGTAACATAACCAGACGCAACATAGCTCTGCGTAACGTGCAGAGAGTACTACTGCTGGCCTTCCGTGCCGGCACCGCTATTGTTTGCCCCCCGAGAGAGTTTGCACAGCAGAACATATCAAATGGGGTGGAGAGCAGAATACCAAGCGGAGCCAAACCCAAGCTAGCGTGCCGGCACCGCTATTGTTTGCCCCCCGAGAGAGTTTGCACAGCAGAACATATCAAATGGGGTGGAGAGCAGAATTCCGTAGAACAGCAATATATAGTAGAAAAGTAAGAGCTACCCAAACTTAGCACAAGCCTACGTAACTTGAGCAGACGAAGCCTAACCAAACACAACGAGCTGCGACTACTATTACTGGACATCCCAGGGCCAAGAAGAATGTAGTATAGCACAGTAGAGCGCTAAAGCGCACCATACAACGGTGTATTTCACGAATGTCAAACCTACCAGCAACTAACCCAAGCAAACGTAACCAAACCAACTCAGCCTATCTCAACCTAACGTGCCGAGAACACCGTTACTGGCCTCTCCTGAGCCGAGCAGCGTATAGTAGAGCACAGTGAAGCGCATAAATCTACCGAATAGCAGTGTATGGCACGAAAGTCAAAGATACACTATACTAACGTAACAAACGTAGCATGACTAAATGTTATCTATCTCAAACTAAAGTGCCGAGACCACTATTGCTCCCCTCGCCAGAGCCAAGCAGAACACATTGGAGGCGAGTAGAGCGCAGGAGTCCGTAGAATCGCTGTGCATAGCACAATAGTCATGGCTACACTATCGCAACGTAGCCAAACGCAACAGAACCGAACGAAGATTTGTCCAACCAGACGTGCCGAGTCCGCTACTGCTTGCCTCCACAGAGCCAAGCAGAACATACTAGATGACAGTAGTGTGCGGTTATCCACAGCACTGCAGTGTGTAGGACAAGCGCCAAATATATCCAGACCTGACTTATCCCAAACTAACCTAGCCGAACGTGAAGAATTTGAACCGAACGTGCCACGAACATTATTTCTGGCCTCACCAGAAACAAGCAGAACCTATTAGACCGCAGTAGAGTGCAGAAATCGCCGAATTGCAATGTGTAGCACAAGAGTCAAAGCTACACTGCCCTAACAAGGCCGAACCTAACACAACCGAACATAGTCTTTCTCAACCCAACGTGTCGCGACCATAATTGCTGGTCTCCGCAGGGCGAGGCAGTGCATATTAGAGGAGAGTGGGGCGCTGAAATCCATAGAATCGCAGTGTATAGCAGGAAGATCAAAGCTATCCAAATCTCACCAGTGCTAACACAGCATAACCTAACCAAACGAAACCTAATTCAACCTATCTTGCCACGACCGCTATTGCTGGCCTCACAAGAGTCGAGCAGAGTACTGCAGAGCAATGAAGAGCGCAGGTATCCACCGAGTAGCGGTGTATAACACATAAGTCAAAGCTACACTATGCTAGACTAACCAAACCCAACCTATCTGTGCGCAGCCCATCTAAGCCTAACCAGCCGAGACCACAATTGCTGGCCTACGCAGACGTTTACGGAGAACACTAGTTCGGAGTGGAGGGCAGGAATCCACCGAATGGCGCTGTGTATCACAAAAGTAAAGGCAATCCTATCCGAACATTACCAAACTTAGCATAAGTAGACGTAACGTAACACACACTTGGATTCCACGAACGCTATTGCTTGCCTCACGAGAGCTAAGCAGTGTATAGCAGTGCAATGTGGAACACTGAAATCGGCCTAACAGCAGTTTATATCACAAAGGTCAAAGCTGTTTTAACCAAACCTAGCCAAATCGGTCACAACCAAACGTAACATAGCACAACATAACGTGCCTAGAGCATTATACCTGGCGTCCACGGAGACAAGCAATTTGCGATAGCGCATTGAAGAGCGCAGATGTCCATAGAATAGCAGTGTGTAGCACAAAAGTCCAAGATATCCTAACCTAGCGCATCGTAACCTTACCTATCTAACCGTAATATAACCCAAGCTACCGTGCCGCGACCACAATTGCTGGGATCCCGAGAGTCGTTCAGAGTATAGTAGGGCAATGTAGAGCGCAGAAATCAGCCGAATATCAGTGTACACCTCAAAAGCCTAAGCCGACGTAACCAAAGTTAGCATAACCAAACCTAACCAAAAGTAACCCAACTCAACCAAACGTGAGGCGACCGCAATTTCTGCTCTCCCCAGAGAGAAGGAGAACATACTAGAGCACAGTAGACCGCAGAAATCCACTGAAATGAAGTGTACAGCAGAGAAGTCTGAAATACCGCAACCGAACCAAGCCTAACGCAACATAATCAAACGTAAACTGACAGAGACTGACGAACCGCGGCAACTATTGTTGGGATCCCATGGTCAAGCAGAGTATAGTGGAGCCCGCTAGCGCGCTGCGGTCAACCGAATAACAGTGTGTACCACGAAAACCAAATCTATGCAAATGTAGCACATGCAGACGTATCATAACCAAACATAGCCTGACTAAACCCAACGGACCGGGACTACTATGACTGGCCCCCCAGATCCACGCAGAATATACTGGAGCACAGTGGAGCTCTAAAACCGGCCGAAGAGCAGCTGTGTTTAGCACAAACGTCGAAGCTACCACAGCCAGACGTATCCAAGTCAAGCATAAACGAAATGATCGTAGCTCAACATAACATGCCGCGACCACTTTTCCTGGCACCCACGGACAGAAGCAGAGAGTGACATCGCTCAGTAGGGCGCAGAGCACAATAGAATATCAGTGTGAAGCACAACAGTCAAAACTATCCTCTCCTAACCAGACCATACGTAACATGGTCGAACGTAACTTAACAAAACCTATCGTACCGGAACCACCATTGCTGCCCTGCCCAGGCCCTAGCAGGGAATATTAAAGCACAGTAGAGCGCAGAAATCCACATTATAGCGGTGTATAGCACGAACGCCAAAGCCAACCTAACGAACCTTTTCCTAACCTAACCAAACGAAACGTAACCTAACTCACCCAAGCGTGTCGCGATAGCTACTGCTGGCCCCCCAGAGCGAAGCTGAAAATATGAAAGCCCTGTAGGTAGCCGAAATCCTCCTATTGGCAGACTACGGCACTAAAGTCAAAGCCATCCTCTCCTGACATAACCAGCCGCAGCATAACCGATCATAACACAACTCAGCCTAACGTGCCGCCACCAGTATTGCTGGCCCCCACAGAGTCAAGTGATCCACGTTAGTGGACAGTAGAACGCAGAGATCCATATAATCGCAGTGTACATCAGAAAAGTCAAAGATAACCAATTCTAACACGAGCCAAAGGAACTTGACCAAACGTAGCGTGACTCTACCTAACGTGCCGAGGCCGCTATTGCTGACCTCCACAGAGACATTCAGCACATACTAGTGCACAGTGGAGCGGACATATCCACCGAATAAAAGCGTACAGCACAAAAGTTGAAGCAATTTTGACCAAGCTTAGCCCGACCCAACTTGACCGAACGTAATCTGACCCATTATAACATGCCGAGACTACAATCCCTGGCCTTGCCAGGGCGAAGCTGAAAACACTAGCGCGCTGTAGGTCGCAGGAGTCCACCTGATAGCAGACTATGGCACTAAAGGCATAGCTATCCTCTCCTAACCTAGAGAATCGTGACATAACCGAACGAATCCTAACCTACCCTGACGTGCCGCGACGACTACTTCTGGTCTCTCCAGAGCCAAGGAGGACATACTAGAATGCAGTGAAGCGCAGAAATCGCCCCGGCAGCAGTGTAGAACATAATACTTGAAGCTATCTTTACCTGGCCATGCGTAAACCCACCGAAAAGAACGTAGCCTGACACATCACAGCGTGCCAAGTCCACCCTTGCTGGTCTTGCCAGAGCCAAGCTGAAAATATTTGAGCACTGTAAGGCGCAGGAACCCACCTAATAACGGACTATAGCACTAAAGGCATGGCTATCCTCTCCTAACCTAGGGAACCGTAACAAAACCGACCGCATACTAACTTCATCTGACGTGCCGCGACCACAATTCCTCTCATCCGCATAGTCAACCGGAACACATTAGTTCAGAGCAGAAATCAGAAATCCATATAATCGCAGTGTATGTTAGAAAGGTCAACGCTACACAAGCCTATAACCCAAACCAACAGGACAACGCCAAACACAGCCTGACTTAACGTAACGTGCCGAGACCGCTACTGCCGCCATCCCCAGAGCCAAGTAGAACATACAAGAGCACAGTAGAGCGTAGAAATTCACCGAAGAGCAGTTTAGAGCACAAAGTTGAAGCAATCTTGACAAAACTTAACCTAATCCAACTTCACCGAACGTAACCTGACTCAACGTAACGTGCCGAGATCACAATTGCTGGCTTTCCCAGGGACATGCTGAAAATATTTCAGCACCGTATGTCGTAGAAATCCACCTAACAGTGGACTACAGCACAAAAGTCAAAGCTATGCCCTCCTAACCTAACTAATCGTAACATGACCAAACCTAACCTAACTCAAACTAATGCGCCGCGACTACTATTGCTAGCCACCCCAGAGAAGCAGAACATGCTAGTGGAAAGTGGAACGCAGGAATCCATGCAATCACACTGTATATATTGAAAGTCAAAGCAGCACGTGCCTAACCCAAAACAACTGAAAATAACCAAACATAGCCAGGCTCAACCTACCGCGCCGAGACCGCTGTTGCTGCCCTCCCCAGAGCCAAGCGAGGCGTACTAGAGCACGCTAGAGCCCAGAAGCACACCAGGTAACCGAATATAGCATTAAATTCGTAGCCATCCACTCCTAACCTAACAAAACATAAAATAACCAAACGCAACCTACCTCAACCTAACATGTCGCAACCGCTATTGCTGGCCACCCCAGAGCCAAGCAGAACACAATAGTAGAGCTTACAACGCAGAAATCCATAAACTCGCGGTGCATATCAGAAAAGTCAGAGATACTCAAGTCTACCCCACACCACCAGAACATAAACAATTATAGCATAAATAAACCTATCGTGCCGAGACCACTATTGCTGCCAGCCCAATGCCGAGCAGGACATACTAGAGCACTATAAGGAGCAAAAGTACACCGGACTTTAGTGTACAGCACCTTAGTTAAAGCTATCCTAACCAAACATTGCCTAAACCAACCTAACCGAAGGTAGCCTGACACATCACATCGTGCCGAGACCACTATTGCTGGTATTCCCAGAGCCAGGTTGAAAATATTATAGCACTGTTGGACGCAGAAATGCACCTAATAGCAGACTATAGCACCAAAGGCAAAGCTAACCTCTCCTAGCCTAACCAACCGTAACTTAGCCAAACGTTATATAACTCGACCTATCGTCCCGAGGCCGTTGTTTTTGGCCTCCCCAGAGCCAACCTGGACATACTATAGTACATCAGAGCGCAGAAATCCAGCGAATGTCAGCGTAGAGCCCAAAGGATAAAGCTATCCTGACCAAACTTAGCCGGACCCAACCAAACCGAACGTAACATGACTCACCATAACAAGCCGAGCCCATTATTGCTGCCCTCCGCAGAGTGAAGCGAAACACGTTAGTGGAGAGTAGAACGCAGAAAGCCATATATTCGCTGTGTATATCAGAGAAGTCAAAGCTACCCATGCCCGACCGGAACCAACAGAACGCAGCCTAACGTAGCATAAATCAATCTATCGTGCCGATACCGCGATTGCTGCTCTGCCCAGAGCCAAGCAGGACGTACTTGAGAAAACTAGAAGGCAGAAATCCACCGAAGAGCAATGTATAGCGCAATAGTTAAAGCTATACTTACCAAATGTAGCCCAACACAACCTTACATCACGTAGCCTGACTACCCATAACGTGGCGAGACCACCGTTGCTGTCCTTGCCAGAGCCAAGCAGAAAATATTAGAGCACTGTAGGGTGCAGGAATCCACGAAATAGCAGAATACAGCACTGAACACGAAGCTACCCCTCCAAACACAACCTGTCGTCAAATAACAGAACGTAACCTATCTTAACCTAACGTGCCGCGACCACAGATGCTGTCCTCCCCATAGCCAAGGAGGACATACTAGATCACAGTGGAGCGCACTAATCCACCGAATAGCAGCCTACAGCGCAAAAGTCATATCTATCCTAACCAAACATTGCTAAACCCAAACTGACCGAACGTAACCTGACACAAGGTAAAGTGCCGAGACCGCTGTTGCTGGCCTTCGCAGGGCCAAGCTGACAATATTAACGCACTGTAGCGGGCAGAAATCCACCCAATAGCAGACCATAGCACTAAAGTCAAAGCCATCCTCTCCTAACATAACCAACCGTAGCTTAACCGAACATTACCCAACTCAACCTATCGTGCCGCGGCCACTATTGCTCGCCTCCCAATAGTCAAGCGGAAGACGATAGTCGAGAGTAGAACGCAGAAATCCATTTAGTCGCTGTGTAAATCGCAAAAGTCGAATCTATCCAAACCTAACCTAAACAAACGGTATATAGCCAAACATAGCCTAACTCAACCTAACGTGCCGAGGCCGCTATTGCTGCACTCCCCAGAGCCGAGCAGGACATACTAGAGAACAGTATAGGGCAGAAATCCACCGCACAGCAGCGTAACCACAAAAGATAAGACTACCATGACCAAACATGGCCTAAACCTACCTAACTGTACGTAGCCTGACTCATTCTAACGCACTGAGACCACCGTTGCTGGCCTTCCCATAGCCAAGCTGAAAATATTAAAGCACTGTAGGTGGCAGAAGTCCACCTAATTGCAGACTATAGCGCTAAAGACGAAGCTATTCCCTCCTAACCGAGACAATCTTAAAATAACCAAACGAAGCATAGCTCAACCTACCGTGCCGAGGCTGTTATTTTTGTCCTCCCCAGAGCTATGCTGGACATGCTATAGCACATCAGAGAGCAGAAATCCAGAGAATAGCAGCGTAGATGTCAGAGGTTAAAGCTATTCTTACGAAACATAGCCGGACCCAACCTAACCGAACGTAACCTGACTCATCATAACAAGCAGAGATCACTATTGCTGCCCTCCCCAGAGTCAAGCGGAACATATTAGAGTGGATTAGAACGCAGGCATCCACCGAATTGCAGTGTCTAGCACAATAGACAATGCCACCACCTACTAACCTAGCCAGCCGTAGCATGACCAAACGCAACCTGACACAACCTGAGGTGTTGCGACAACGATTGCTCCTCTCCCAGGAGCCAGGCAGGACGTATTAGTGGATAGCTGTGCCCGGAAATCCATCGAATCATAGTGTATGTGAGAAAAGCCTAAGAAACCCATTCCTATCCCAAATTAACGGAGCCTAACCGAGCATAGCGTAGCACAATGTAACGTGCCGCGACAACTATTGCTGGACCCCAATGTCCAAGCGTGATATAGTAGAGCATAGTGGAGCGCAGAAATCCACCGATAATCAGTATGTACCACGAAAGCCAAATCAATACTGACGTAACCCGAACTTACTTAGCGCAACCACACGTAGCCGCTCACAAGCTGACTTGCCGAGACCACCATTACTGGCCACCCCTGAGTCGACCAGAGTATCGTACAGCCAAGTAAAGCGCATAAGTCCACCAAGTAGCAATGTATAGCATAAAAGTCAAAGGTATCCTAACCTTACCAGTCCTAACCTGGCCACGCCCAACCTAATCCAGCAGCACGTGGAATAACTATACCCGACGTGCAGATACCTCCATTTCTGGCCTCCCAGAGCCATGCAGAATATGTTACAGAACAGTAGTGTTCAGAGATCCACCGAATAGGATTGCGTGGCACAAAAGTCAGAGCCATCCTAACCAAACGTGGCCTAACGTAACCCAAACATATGTAACCTATTTCAACCAATCGTGCCACGGTCTCAATTGCTGGCTTCCTCAGAGTCTTGCAGAGTACAGTAGAGCAACGAAGAGCGCAGAAATCCACAGAGTAGCAGTGTATTGCGTAAAAGCTAAAGCTATCCTATCATAACCTGACCAAACGTAACATAACCAAACGGGCATGACGCAACCTAGCGTGCCTATACCACTGTATCTAACGTCTCCATGGCAACGTGGGACATACTAGAGCACTGTAGAGCGCAGAAGTCCGCCGAATTGCAGTGTACAGCACAAACGTCAAATTCATCCTAACCAAGCTTAACCTACCCTGGCCCAACGTATCATGAGGCATACAAACGTTCCACGACCACCACTGCTGGCCTGCCCAGAGTCGAGTGGAGAATAGTAGAGCAACGATGAGCGCAGAAATCCACCGAATAGCAGTGTACAGCATAAAAGTCAAAGTTATCCTATCCTAACCTGACCAAACGTAACATAACCCGACGGAACTTAACATAATATATCGCGCCGAGGCCACGATTTCTGGCCTGCCCAGAGCAAAGCAGAGCTGATTAAAGCACAGTACCGCGCAGAAAGCCTCCAGATAGCAGTATATAACGCAAAAGTCAAAGGTATCCTAATCTCAACTGACCAACCCTAACATAACCAAACGTAAACTAACTAATCATAATCGAGACGAGTCCACTACCGCTGGCCTCCCTATCTCCAAACAAAGCATATTAGAGGAGCGTAGAGCGCCGAAGTCCATAGAATGGCGACGTATAGCAGGAAAGGCAAAGCAATCCTAGCCTAACCCAGACTAACGTATCCTAACCAAGCGTAACATAGCTTAGCCTGACGTGCCGAGATCACAGATGCTGGCCTCGCGAGAGCCACGCAGAGCATATTCCAGCACAGTAGAGAGAAGAAACCCATCGAATAGCTGTGTATTGTACAAAAGTCAGATCTTTCCCTTCCTAACCTAGGCAAGCGTGACATGACCGAACGTAATCTGACCCATCCTAACGTGCAGGGACCACTATTACCGGCATTCGCAGGGGCAAGCACAATATTCTAGTGCTCAGTATAATGTAGATATCGACCGCATTGCTGTGTATGGAGTAAAAGTCAGAGATACCCTGACCAAACGTAATATAGCCTGCCTGACCAAACGTAACATAACCTGCCTGACCAAACGTAACATAACCCAACCAAACGTGCCGCGACCACTACCGCTGCCGTCACCAGACACAAGGAGAATTTGATAGAGCACAGCGGAGCAAAGAAGTTCGTAGAAGATCAGTGCTGAGCACATATGTCAAAGCTATCCTAACCAAGCAAAACCTAACCTAACCTAACCTGGCCAGGAGGAACGTAACCCAACCTAGCTTGCCTCGACCACTATTTCAGGGCTCCCCAGAGACAAGCAGAGTATAGTGGAGAAACACAGAGCACCCTAATCAACAGAAGCGCATTGTATAGCGCAGAAGTCAAAGCTCTCCTGTCCTAACCTAAACAAACGTAACCAAACGAAACGCAGCCTATCTCGACCAAACCTGCCGAGACCACTCTTGCTGGCTTCTCCAGCGCCAAGCAGAGAGTATTAGAGCTCAGAAGAGCGCAGAAGTTCACGTTGAAGCAGTGTTTAGGACAAAGGTCAAAGCTATCCTATCCTAACCTATCCAAACGTAACGCAACCAAACATAACCTGACTCATCCTAACGTGCCGAGACATCTATTTCTGCCCTCCTCAGAGCCAAGCAGAACACATTAGAGGAGAGTAGAGCGCAGAAATTCATAGAACCGCTGTGTAGAGTAGGAAAGTCAAAGACATGTGAACTTGACACAAACAAATATTACCTAACCAAACGAAGCGTAACTCAACATTGCGAGCCTCGACCACTATTGCTGGATTCCACGGTGCCAAGCAGAACACAGTAGAGCGCAGTCGAGCACAGGAATGCACCGAATAACAGTGTATACCTCGAGAGACAAACTCTCGACTATTGCTGGCCTCCCCAGAGCAAAGCAGAATATATTACAGCACAGCAGCGCGCAAAGGACTACCGTATAGCACTATCTAGCACAAAAGTCAAAGCTATCCTCTCTTAACCAAACCAAACGTTACGTAACCAAACGTACCGTAACCCGTCTTGACGTGCCGAGACCTATATTGCTGCCCTCCTCAGATCCGAGCAGAACATATTAGAGGAAAGTAGAGCGCAGAAGCTCATGGAATCGCAGTGCATAGCGCAATAGTCCAAGCCACACCATCCCAACGTAGCCAAGATTAACCTAACCAAGGGCAGCTTAAGCAAACGTAACGCGCCGAGACCACAATTTCTTACCTCCCCAGAGCAAAGCAGAATTCACTAGAGCAGAGTAGAGCGCAGTAATACACCGCATAGCAATGTCCATCACAAAAGTCGAAGATAACGTGATCTAACCTGACCTAACGTAACCTAACCTACCCTATCCTAACCTATCCTGACATAACCCAACCCAACATATTCAAACGGAACATAACTCAACCTAACATACCGAGAGCACAATTGACGGCATCCAAAGCGCCAGGCAGAGGCTATTAGGGTAGAGTACGGCGCAGAGGTCCATAGAACTGCTGTGTATTGCACGAGAATCAAAGATATCGTAGCCTAACCCAAACAAACCTAACCTAAACAAAAGTAACCGAACCTTACCTAACCTAGCTTGACATAACCTTCTTTATACGTGGGGTAATCTTCCAAAGATACCCGGCCCCCTTAGGGGAGGGGGCGGGGTTATGTGGGATTTTTACGCACTAAAACCCCCACGATGGCCAGCCCATCGCATTTTGGTGGGCCCAGGACTTCGCGGCGACGCAATTGCCAGGACGCCCCGGCGACGCAACCGCAGTTCCCTCCCGGCGAGACGGGAAGTCGCACCGGAAACGATCATGTCCATGAGCGCGAGACGGATCAATTACAGGCACACACAGCACGCATACCACCGCACCGCAACGCACGCATACACTGCGGACGCCGTGGGCCCGGACCACGGTCTATCGAAGAAACGGGCCCCCACACGCCAGGACGTGGTCACCCTGACCTAGGTTACAACGCGAGAGAGAGACGGTCTCCACGGCCGTAGGCACATGGTCACTTGCGAAGGCGAAGGTCTAACGCGTTAACACATCCGGGAGATCGCGCGCCGCCCACCGGCGACGCGCTTGCAGCCTCCGCCGCGGGCTCCCTCCGCGGCCTCCTTCTTTATCATAACCGCCCCGCAGAAAGAGGCCGCCGCACGCCCCGCACCTAAGCACTCCGTCATCAGCGACACGACGACGGAGAGTGAAAGGTCCGGACCAAACACGCGACAAAGTACCCGGCGCTCGCGAGCCCACGCCAGACATTCCTCTAGCGTGTGCTGCGCCGTGTCCCGCCCATTCCCGCAGTGATGACAACGCCTCTCACGTTCCCGCCAGATACGACACAGGTACACCCAGAAGCACCTGTGCCCGGTTAGCACCTGTGTCAGGCAGAAAGTGAGCCGGCTGCGGCAGCGCCCCCATGCATCCTGCACGGGGAGCACAGCCTCGACCGCTAGGTGACACCGGCGGCTCGGTCTCCTCAGCCGAGCTCGCCAGGCCGTCATCACGGACTGCCGGATCCTTCGTCTCAACGAAATAGCCCCTTCTTCAGGTGCACCGCCGCCGCCAGCGTGTAGGAGTCCGTAGATACGGGCCCCCTCCACCGCTTGCATTTCGAACGGCGGAACACCCGCCAGGACTATCGCCGCCTCGTGGGATACCGTGCGGTAACCGCGCACAACCCTGGTCGCCATCCTGCGAGCGACTCGCCGGAAAATCGCCAGAATACGCGGACTAGCGACCAGGACGTTCGCCCAGATCGGAGCCCCGTAAAGTGCCACCGAGCGAACGACTCCCGTGCAGAGGCGGCACACCCTCCCGTCTGGCCAACACAGGTTGGGTAGGAGGCGACACAGAGCCCACGCCATGCCTTCCAGGCGTGGTTCCAGCGCGAGAAGGTGCTCGTCGAAATTCCAGTGGCTATGGAGGGCGAGACCGAGATATTTCATCCGATCCCGTACCTCGTCCACGAGGTTCCCCACGAGCATCAGAGGTTTGGGCGGCATCCCGTGGTGCAGATGGCAAAAACACATTGCCTCGGTCTCCTCCGGGGAGATACTCAGCCCCAGCCGCTGGATGCTGTTCGCTACGAGGGCCACGCCGCTTTCCGCGCACAGCGTGACATCCACACAACTCGATCCGGAGGCCATCACCAGCGTGTCATCCGCGTAACACGTATGGCTCAGGCCCGGGCGGAGGGGGGGTGGAGTGCGCAACTCGTCGTCGTACGCGAGGTCCCAGAGGATCGGCCAGAACACCGATCCCAGTGGAACCCCACAGTCCGTCGCCCGTACGACGGTCGTGTATCGTCCGTGATACTCGATGGAGCGCTCCGCCAAATAGCCGCCGATCACCGCCATCATGCATTGGGGAACCCTGTGGTACCACAGGGCACACATGATGGCGGCTCATGGCAGTGTGTTGGAGGCGTTAGCTATATCCACACCGACCGCCAGCACCACCTCGCCGCAGTCAACGGCAGCCACCGACAGCGTACGAACGCGCATAATCGCGTCGATCATCGACCGACCATGCCGGAATCCGAAATGGTTGCCACTGAAATCGGGACCCACGTCCGTTATATGCTCTCGGAGGCGGACAGCTCGAACGAGCACAAAGAGCTTGCCCGCCTCGTCGAACAGGCATATCGGGCTGGTATGGCTTCGAAGAGTCCGGCGGCTTCCCTGGTTTCGGGATCAGCACGACCTTCGCTCTCGTCCAACATGCCGGGAAGCGGCCGGTCCTGAGGCAGCTGCCGAACAGCTGTAGCACACGGTCACCCTACGCCACCAGAGCCAGTGCAAAGGCTCGGCCTCGGATACCGTCCGGTCCGGGGGCGGTGCTCCTCGCCACCATCATAACGACCGCACGGCCCAGCTCCTCGCGCGAGACCCCCAGCTCGTCGGAACATCCAACCAGTTCCGATCGCTCTGCAGCGGGTTGCAACCACTCGTCCGCCACCACCGGGAAGAGGGTGTCGAACACCCGCCGCAGGTGCTCGGGGTCCATACGCTCGGGTACGGGGGGCGACCATGCCATTAACTTCCCCATTGCTAATTTATTGGGGCATCCCCACGGATCGCTTTCAAGCGTCGCGAGGAGTTCGTCCCATTGCCTAGATTTGGCTCTCCGAATCTCCCTTCGGAGATCGCCCACCGCGGACCGGTACTCGAGATAGGGGCGCGCGATTTCCTCGGCGGAGACCGCGCGTCGTCGACGTCGCGCCCGGGTGTACTGGCGCCATCTGAGAACGCATAGCTCCCGGAGCTGCGAGATTTCGGCCGACCACCAGTGCAAAGCACCCAGCGAAGGTGGCTCCCTCCCCCGCGGCATGGCGACGTCGCACGCGCGCGTCATCGCCGTCATCTGCCGCTCCGCCGGTAACCCCGCCTCGTCGCTTTCGCGCCCGACGTCCCCACCTGTCCAGGCAACGTGCCGGACTGCCGCGGCGAAGAGGTCGCGGTCGAGGCGCTCGAGCGCCCAACGCGGCGCGGTGGCGTCCTTCCCGCTGGGTGGTCCCAGACCGGTGCCAGTAGTGACGGCAAGCATCATGGTGATGTGGAGGTGGTCGCTATTCATTTCCACCTCCACCGCCGCCCTCCATCCGGTGACCCGACGCACGGCTGCCGGCGATGCGAACGTCAAATCCACGTTGGATGTGCCGTTCCACCGGACGCACGTGCTTACGGAACCCCGGTTGAGCAACCGGAGATGCAACCCTACGGACCAATCTTGCAGGGCCTCGCTCCCAGCGTCTGCTCGCGGGGAACCCCACGCCACGGAGTGGGCGTTGAAGTCCCGCAGGACCAGAACCGGACGAGCCATTTGTCAACTAAGCAAACATCCGAGATCGTCCAGGTACATCTTGCACGACGAGTGGCCGCGGTTGGGGGAGACGAAGCACACCACAACGACTACGTCGTTCCAGGAGACCGCCACGAATCCCTTGGTCGAGGATGCGGTACAGCTCTGCGGTAACAGCCATCCCGACTCTCAGCTCAACGAGCGGCTGCAGGAGCAGGTCCTGTGACGCCCACGAGTTGTTGGACGGCGTGAAATTTAGGCCGTGTCCATGGCCTCCTACTGGCCCCCCTACTTTCGGGTCGGCTGCGGGCCCGGTGCTCCGCCGGTCGGCTGGCCCTTCGCGGCAGCGGTCGCGGAGACGGAATTCACGGACGCAGCTAGGGAATTGGTGCTCGCGGCGCCGAGGCGGATGCGGCGCCTGCAGGCGCCCGGCGAGCAGCGCATTTCGCCTCCGGTTGGCAGCACGTCTTGCTGCCCAGACGGTGGTTGTAGCGGCGGCCGAGCCCGGCGCAAACAGGGCACATGAGTGCAGGCGCACTACACTCACCGGCACGGTGTCCCGCCGCGCCTCACATGAAGCAGTTGTAGCTGATGTCCACCGCGCTAGAGTGTCCGTTCCTCGCGTGACCTAACGCAAGGCAACGGAAGCACTGGATGCGCCGTGCCTCGAAGTCTACGACACGGGCCGAAGTCCAGCTGACGCGGATCCGCCCGCAATGGACGGCCTTTCTCGCTGACGAGTGCGGACACTGGTCCCAAACAGAGCCCAGCCCCGAAGCGGAAGGTCGGATCACTCCGATTCTTATTTCCGCCTCAGTGCAATCACCGACCCTGGCCAGTGCAGCTGCCACCACGCGGGGCGTGACAGAGTCGTCGAGCCCTGAAACCCTCAGCTCCGCTTTTTTGGTGGAAACCGCAACCCGCACGCCGGATCCCACCAAGACTTCGCTCATTCGCCCAGCGAGAGCGGTGGCTCGCTCTGCGCCCTCGGGTCTAACGATCTCCAGCAGGAGACAGCCGGAAACTGTCCCAAGGGGGCGCAAGTCCTCGATCACTATGTCGGCGAGATTTATCTTCTCTCTTGCAGCGGAAATGGCCTCCGCGCAAGAGAGACTCGAGCCCTCGGGTACCCAAACCGCGGCGGCGGCCGCTTAAGTATGGGGCACAGCTTGTCGCCGCTTTTCTCCTTGTCGTGTCCGGGCATTGCTACGGTCTTCGCGGCTGTCGCGGGAACAGCGCGAGCGGAGCTCGTCTCCGTGGCACGGCGCCCCGCCTTACCGCCGGCCAGATTAGAGTAGATCGAAGTGGAAGGCAGCAAACCACCGAACATCTGCGTATAGCTCAAAGGTCAATGATATCCTAACCTAACCATACCGAAGCTAGCATAACCAAACGCGGAGCAACTAAGCATAACGTGCCGCGACCATTATTGCTGGCGTCCACAGAGCCTATCAGAACATACTAGAGCACAATAGTGCGCAGAAATGCGCCGCATTATGGTGCAAAGCAAAGAAGTCAACGATATCCTTACCTAACCTTACCTACCCTAACGCATCAAACGTAGACTAACCAAACATAACGTGCGTGTAACACTATTCCTGGCCCTTCCATAGCCAAGCTGGTCATACTAGAGCACAGTAGAGCGCAGAAATCCGCCGAATAGCAGTGTACATGACAAAAGTTAAAGCCGTCAAACCAAACTTATCCTAACCCAACGTAACCGAACATAACCAGACTAAACATAACGAGCCGCGACCACTAATGCTGGCACCCGCGGAGTCAAGCAGGACGTGCTAGGGGACAGTGCAGCGCAGACATCTACCGATTAGCAGTGTACGGCACAGAAGTTAAGGCTATCCTGACCAAACTTAGCTTAACCCAAACTAACCGAACGTAACGTGACACAACATAACGTGCCGAGACCACTATTGCTCACCTTCCTAGAGCCAAGCTAAAGAAATTAGAGAACTGTAGGGCGCAAGTATCAGCTTAACTGCAGACTACAGCGCTAAAGTTGAAGCTATCCTCTGCTAACACAGTCAATCATAAAATAACCGAACGTGAAGTAATTCAACCTAACGCGCCGGGACCACTATCGCCGGCCGCCCCACAGGAAACTTGAACACAATAGTGGAGGCTGGACATCCGAAAACCATAGTATAGCAGTGTATATCAGAAAGGTCAAAGCTACCCAAAGCAAACCCAAGCCAACGGAGCATAACAAAACATAGCCAAACGCGAGCAAACGTGCCGAGATCGCAATTGCTGCACTCCCCGGTGCTAAGCAGGATATTCAAGAGTACTGTATAGCGCAGAAGTCAACGAATAGCGGTGTACGGCACAAAAGCTAAACCTAAACTGACAAAACATAGCCAAATCCAACCTTGCCGAGCGTAACTTGATCCACATAAAGTGCCGAGGCAACCATTGCTGGCCTTCCCAGAGCCAAGCTGAAAACATTAGAGAACTGTAGTGCGCAAGAATCAACATAATAGCAGGCTAAAGCACTAAATCTGAAGATATCCTCTCCAAACCTAACCAATCGTAACATAACCAAAGGTAACGTAACACAACCCAACGTGCAGCGACCACTATTGCCGGCCTCCCCAGGGCCAAGCAGAACAGATTAGTGGAGGGTAGAGCGCAGAAATCCTAAGAATCACAGTGTATATCGGAAAAGTCGAAGCGATCCAAACCTGACCCAAACAAACGGAATATAGCCAAACATATCCTAACTAATCCTATCCTGCGGAGACCGATATTGATGGCCTCCCCAGAGCCAAGCAGGACATTCTAGAGCACAGTAGAGCGCAGGAATCCTCCTTATAGCAGTGTACAGAACGAAAGATAAAGATATCCTAACCAAACTCAGCCTTACCCAACCACACCCAACTTATCCTGATTCATCATAACGTGCCGAGGCCAACATTGCTTGCCTTCCCAGAGCCAAGCTGAAATTATTAGAGCACTGTAGGGTGCAGTGATGGACCTATCAGCAGAAGCTAGCGCTAATGTCAAAGCCATCCTTTCCAAATCAAATCGTAACATAACCAAACGTAACTTGACCCAACCTAACGTGCGGCGACCACTATTGCTGGCCTTGACAGGGCCAAGCAGAACACATTAATTGAAAGTGGAACGCCGAAATCCATAGAATTGCAGCGCATGTCATAGAAGTGAAAGCCACCCTAACCAATCCCAAACGAAGAAAACATAGCCAATCGTAGCATAACAAATCATAGCGTGCCGAGACCGCTATTGCTGTCCTCCCCATCACCAAGCTGGATAAATTAGGGCGCAGGAGAGCCCAAAGATCCTCCGAATAGGAGTGAACGGCACATAAGTCAAATATATCATAACCAAACTCAGGCAAACCCAAAATACCCGAATGTGACCTGACTAAATATAACGTTCGGAGACAACTTTTGCTGGCCTTTCCCGTGTAAAGCTGAATACATTAGGGAACCGTAGGTAGCACAGATCCTCCTAAAAGCAGACCATAGCGCTAAAGACAAAAACTAACTACTCCTTACCTATCCAATCGTAACATAACGAAATGTAACATAACTCAAACTAACGTGCCGCGACCAATATTGCTGGCCTCCCCAGAGCCAAGAAGAACACTTTAGAGGAGCGTAGAACGCAGAAATCGACAGAAACGCAGTGCAGATCAGAAGAGACATAGCTGCATAAACCTAACCCAAACCAACAAAGCATAACCAAACGGAGCCTAACTCAACCTAACGCGCCGAGACTCCAATTGCTGCCCAACCCAGAGCCAAACAGGACATACTAGACAACCGGAGAGCGCAGAAATCCCCCGAATGTCAGTTTACTGCACAGAAGTTGAAGCTATCCTAACCCAACTTTGCCTAACTCAACCGAACCGAACGTAACATGGATCAACATGACGTGCCGAGACCACTATTCCTGGCCTTCCCAGGGCCTAGCTGAATATATTAGAGCACTGTGGAACGCAAAGATCCAACTAATAGCAGACTATAGATCTAATGTCTAAGACACCTCTCCTAACCAAACCAACCGTGACATAACCAAACGTAACCCAACTCAGCCTTACGTACCGCGACCACAATTACTGGCGTCCCCTGAGCCAAGCAGAACACATTAGTGGAGAGTAGAACGCAGAAATCAATATAATCGCAGTGTATACCGGAAAAGTCAAGTCCACCCATACCAAACCCAAACCAACAGAACATAAACGAACATAGCGTAACTTTATATAACATGCCGAGACCGCAATTGCTGCCCACCGCAGAGCCAAGCAGGACGTACTACAGCACACTAGAGCGCAGTAGTCCACCGTATATCACTGCGCAGAGGGAAAGGTGAAGCTACCATAATCAACCTTAGTTAAACCCAACCAATCCGAACGTAACCTTGTTAAACGTAACGTGCTGGGTCCACCATTGCTGGCCTTCCCAGAGCCAAACAGGACATACCAGAACGCAGTAAACCGCAGAAATCCACCGATTAGCAGTGTGCAGCACAAAAGTTAAAGCTATCCTAACTAAACTTCGCCCAACCCAACCAAACCAAGCGTAACCTGTCTCAACCTAGCCTGCCGAGACCAGAATTGCTAGCATTCCCAGAGTCAAGCTCAGAATATTAGAGCACTGTGGGGCGCAGGAATCCACCTAATAGCAGACCATATCGCCGAAGTCGAAGATATCCTCTCCTAACATAACCAATCGCAACATAACCAAACGCAACATGTCCCAACTTATCGTGCCGCAAGCACTATAGCTGGCCATCTCAGAACCAAGCAGAGCACATTAATGGAAAGTGGAACGCTGAAATCCACAGAAACGCATTGTAGATCAGAAGAGCCAATGGTACATAGACGTAACCAAAACCAACACAGCATTACCAAGCGAAGCATAACTCAACCTAACGTTCCGGGACAGCAATTGCTGCCCGCCACAGAGCCAAACAGGACATACTAGACCACCGTAGAGCGCAGAAATCACCCGAATATCAGCTTACAGCACTGAAGTTGAAGCTATCCTAACCGAACTTTGCCTTACCCAACCGAACCGAACGTAACAAGGATCGACATGACTAGCAGAGACTGCTATTGCTGGCCTTCCCAGAGCGAGGCTGAAAACATTAGAGCACTCTTGAGCTCAGAAATTCACTGAATAGCAGTGAAGGGTACAAAAGTTGTAGCCGCCCTGACCATACTTAGCTTGACACAAACCAACTGAACGTAACCTGGTTCAAAGTAGCGTGCCGAGAACACCATTGCTGGCATGGCGAAAGCGTTAGAGCGTTGTAGGTCGCAGAAATCTGCCTAATAGAAGACTCAAGCCCTATGGGCAAAGATACTTGTCCTATCCTAACCAAACGTGACATAACCAGACGTAAGCTAACACAACTTATCTTGCATCAACCACAATTGCTGGCATCCCCAGCGCCAATCAGGACACGATAGAACACAGCACAGCGTAGAAATCCACCGAATAACCGTGCATAGCACAAAACTTAAACCTACCATGCCCAAGCTTTGCCCGATCCAAACTCGTAGAACGTAACCTGACGCAACATAACTCGGAGAAACCACTATTGGTGGCTTTCCCAGAGCCAAGCTGAAAATATTACATCTCGGTAGGGCGCAGAAATCCACCTAATAGCAGGCTATAGCACTAAAGCAAAAGCTACTCTCTCATAACCTAACAAATCGCTACATAACCAAACGTGGTCTAACTAAAGATAACGTGCCGCGACCACAACTGCTGTCTTCCTGTGGGTCAAGCAGACAAGTCAGTGCAGAGTAGAGCGCAGATATCCATAAAATCGCAGTTGTTAGTCAGAAAAATCGAAGCTACCCGAACCTAACCCAAGCCAACAGAACACAACCAAACATAGCCTAACTCGAGATAACGTGCCGAGACTGCTATTGCTGCCCTTGCCAGAGCGAAACAGGACGTACTAGAGCACTGCAATACGCAGATGTCCACCGAACCGCAGTGTAGAGCTCAAAAGTTAAAGCTCTCCTATCCAAACTTGGCCTAGCCCATACCACCCACCGTAACTTGACGCAACATAAAGTGCAGAGACAACTACTGCTGGCACTCCCAGAGATAAGCTGAAGATATTAGAGCACTGTACGTCGTAGAAATCCACCTAATAGCAGACTATAGCACTAAAGGCAAAACCATTCCCTCCTAACCTATCCAATCGTAACATAATCAAACGTAGCCTAACTCAACCTGACGCGCCGCGACCACTCCTGCTGGTCTCCCCAGAGCCTAGCAGGACACACTAGTGGAGCGTAGAACGCAGAAATCCATAGAAACGCAGTGTATACCGAAAAGGACAAAGCTACCCGAGCCTTACCCCAAACAACAGAACATAGCCAAACATACCCTGACGCAATCTAACGTGCCGAGATCGCTATTGCTACAGTCCCCAGAGAACAGCAGGACATAAGAGCCCAGTAGAGCGCAGAAATGCGCTGAATATCAGAGAAAACCTCAAAAGATAAAGCTATGCTATCCACACATAGACCGACCCAACCTAACCGATCGTAACCTGCCTCATCAGAACGTGCCGAGACCAATATTGCTGGCCTTGACAGAGCCAAGCTGTGAATATTAGAGCACTGTATGTGGCAAGAACACAGCTAATAGCAGACAATAGCACTAACGTCAAAGCAATCCTCTCCTAACCTAACCAATCGAAACATAACTGAACGTAGCATATCTTAACTTAACGTGTCGCGACCTGTACTGCTGCCCTCTCCAGAGCCAAGCAAAAAAACTAGAGCAGAGTAGAGCGCAGAAATCCACCGAAAGCCAGCGTATAGCGCCAAAGCTGAAGACATCCTGACCAAAGATTTCCTAACCCAACGCAACGATCGTAACTTTACCCGACATCAGGAGCCGCGACCACAGTTGCTGGTCTTCCAGTGCCATGCTGGGAATATCAATGCACTGTACGGCTCAGAAATCCACCTGCTGCCAGACTAAAGCACTAAATTCAAATCTATCCGCTCCTAACCAATCCAACCCTGTCATAACCAAACGGAATATAACTCAACCTAACGTGCCGATACCGCTATTTTTGTCTCCTCCAGAGCCAAGCTGATCAAACTAGAGAACATCGGAGCGCAGGAATGTCCCGAATATCTGCGTACAGCGCAAAAGATAAAGCTGTCCCGACCAAACATTGCCTAACCCAGCCTAGCCAAGCGTAAAGTGACTGAACATAACGTGCCGAGACCACCATTTCTGGCCTTCCCAGAGCCAAGCTGAGAATATTATAGCACTGTAGGGAGCAGAAATACTCCTAGTAACGGACTATAGCACTATAGTCATTTCAACCCACGCCAACCTAAGGAATAGTAGCATGACAAAACGTACCCTAACTTAAACTTACCAGCCGCGACCACAGTTATTGGCATCCCCAGAGCCAAGCAGGACATGCTAGACCAAAGAAGAGCGCAGAAATCCTCCGAGTAGTATTATACAACACAAAAGTTATTGGCATCCCAACCAAACTTTTCATAACACAACCTAGCGGGAAGTAACCTGACCCAGCATAGCGTGCCGAGACCACTATTAATGCCATTCTCAGATCCAAGCTGAGGGCACTGGAGCAATCTAAGGCGCAGAAGTCCGCCTAATAGCAGACTATTGCACTATAGTCACAGATACCCTCTCCCAACAAAGCCAATTCTGAAATAAGCAAACGTAACATAACTCAACATAACGTGACACCATCACCATTGCGGACCTCCCCAGAGTCGAGCAGAACATATAAGTGATGAGTAGAACGCAGAAATCAATAGAACCCAGTGTATACCAGAAAGGACAGAGATACACATGCCTTCCCCTTACCAACAGAACATAATCAAACACAGCCTGATTCGACCTAGCGTGCCGGGACCGCTATTGCTGCCCTCCACAGAGACAAGCAGGACATACTAGAGCATTGTGGAGCGCAGATATCCACCGATTAGCAGCCTACAACACTAAATACAAAGCTATTCCCTCCTAACATAACCAACCGTTACATAACCAAACCAAACCTAGCCCGATGTAACGTGCTGCGACTGCCATTGCTTCCCTCCGCAGAGTCAAGCAAAACATACTATTGGACGTTAGAACGCAGAAATCAATAGAATCGCTGTGTACATCAGAGAAGTCGAAACAACATCAGCCTAACCATAACCAACAGACCATAGCCAAGCATAGCCTGACCTAACCTATCGTGCCGACACCGCTATTGCTGTCCATTCCAGAGCAAACCTGAAAGCATCAGAGCGCTGCGGACCGCGGAAATCCACCTAATAGCAGGCTATCTAGCATTGTCTGCTCGGTCACGGCAGCGGAGGGGCTCAATACACGTCTCGTCACGTTGGGTTGAGTTACGTTGCGTTGGTTACGTTAAGTTCGATTGGGTTAGGATAGCATAAATGTGACTTTCCTGCTGTACATTGCTATTCGGTGGATTCCTGCGCTCGACTGTGAGCTAATATTTTCCACTTGGCACTGGGGACGCCAGCAATAGTGCTCGCGACACATTAGGTATAGCAATATCACGTTCGGTTATGTTGCGTTTGGTTACGTTCAGCTAGAATAGCTTTGACCTTCGTGCTGTACACTGTTATTAGGTGGATTTCGGCGCTCTACGGTGCTCCACTATAGTCTGCTTGGACCTGGGGCGTCCAGCCATATTGGGCGCGGCACGTTATCCTCAGTTTTGCTACGTTTGGGAATGTTACGATTGTTTGGGTTATGTTTGGGTATCTTTGACACTTCTGCTTTACATTGAGGTTCAGTGGGTGTCCGCGCACTACCGTCCTCTAAATTGTTCTGCGTGGCTCTGCGTGGGGCAGCAATACTGGTCGCGGCACGTTAGGTAGGGTCAGGCTATGCTTGGTCATGTTAAGTCAGGACATGTTCTGTTGGGATGTCTTCGACTCTTGCGCTGTACACTGCAATGCAGCGGATTTCTGCTCTCTCCTTTGCTCCAGTATATTCTGTTTGGCAATGATGAGGCGAGCAATATTCCTCTCCGCACGTTACGTTGAACTATATTACATTTGGCATGGTTAGGTTAGTTTGGGTTAGATAAGGATACTTTAGACTTTTCTGCTATACGCTGCCATTCTATTGATTTCTGCGCTCCACTCTCCTCCAATATCTTATGCTTAGACCTTGGGAAGCCGGCAGATACGTCCGCGGTATTTTACGTTGTGTTTGAGTATGTTTGGCTAGGTAAAGTTAGCTTGGGTAAGGTTAGGATTGCTTCAGCTCTTGTGTTCAGCGCTGCTCTTCTATGGCCTTCTGCGCTCTACTGTGCTGCATTGTATTACGCTTTCCTCTGTGCACGCCAGCAATAGCTGTCGCGCCACGTTAGATTCAGTTATGTTACGTTTGGTTATGTTGGGATTGTGTATCTTCGACTTTCGTGCTGTACACTGTTACTCGGTGCATGTCTGCGCTCTGCTGTGCTCCACCTTATCCTGCTTGCCTCTGGGGAGGGCAGCAATAGTGGCCACTGCACGATAGACTGTGTTAGCTCATGTTCTGCTCGGTTGGGTTAGTTTGGGTTAAGTTAGGGCTACTACGACTCTTCCGCTGTACACTGCTATGCGGCGCATTTCTGCAGCCTACTGTGCTCTAGCATATTCTGTTAGGCTCTGTGAAGGCCAGAAATAGCTGTCGCGGCGCGTTGGGTTGATATACGTTACGCTTGGCTATGGTACGTTTGGCTAGGTTAGGATATGTTAGCTTTGACATTAGTGTTCAACACTTCTATTCTATGGTCTCCTGCGCTCTACTCCGCTGTAATGTGCTCTGCTTTGCTATGCGGAGGCCAGCAGTATTCGTCTAGGCACGTTAGGTTGAGATACGTTACGTTTGGCTATATCACGTTTGGCTTGGTTAGGATAGGGTGGCTTCGACATTTGAGTTATACACTGGTTTTGTTGGATATCTACGCTCTACATTGCTCTACTATACTCTGCTCGACTCTGGGCATGCCAGTAATAGTGGTCTCGGTACGTTAGTTTGAGATAGGCAAAGTTTGGTTAGGTTATGTTATCCTTGATTACCTTTGGGGAGCTTTGAATTTTTTGACATGCACTGCGATCATGTAGATTTCTGATCTCGACTCTCCTCTCATATATTCTGCTAGGCTCTCGGGAGTGTTGCAATAGTGGGCCCGGCACGAGGGGTTGCGTTGTGTTACGCTTGGTTTTGTAACGATTGGTCATGTTAGGACAGAAAAGCTGAGACTTTTGTGCTATACACTGGTGTTCGGTGTATCTCTGCGTTCTACTGCGCTCTCATACGTTCCGCTTGGACCTGGGGAGGCCAGCAATAGTGGTCTCGGCACATTAGGCTCAGTTATGTTACTTTTGGTTAGTGTAGGTTAGGTCAGGTTACGTCACGATATTTTCGATTTTTGTACCGTACACTGCAATGCGGCTGATTTCTGCACTCTACTGTGTCCTAGTACGTTCTGCTGTGATCTTTGGTGGCGAGTAATGGTGTCCTCGGCACGTTTGTCGTTAGTCTGTGCTACATTACGTTTGGATATGTTAGGATAGGATAACCTTGACTTTAGCGATATGAACAGCGATTCTATGGACTTCTTCGCTCTATGGACGGCAGCAGTGCAGGGCTCTCCACGTTGGGTTGAGTTATGTTACGTTTGGTTCCGTTACGTTCGGTTAGGTTAAGACAGGGTACCTTTGAGTTCTGTGCTATACACTGCCATTCGGTGGACTTCTGCGCCCTACTGTACTTTAACATGTTCTGCTTGGCACCATGGAGGCCAGCAATAGTGATCCCGGCTCGTTATGTTGAGTTAGAATACGTTTTGTTGGGCCACGTTAATTAGGGATAGATTAGGACAGCTTAGCCTTCTCCGCCATACACTGCGTTTATATAGATTTCTGCGCTCGACTCTCCTGTAGTATGCTCTATTCGCCTCTGCGCAGGACAGCAGTAGTCGTCGTGGCAGGTTAGGTAGAGTTATGTTACGTTTGGATGCGTTAAGTTAGGTCAGGTTATGATAAGGTAGCTTCGACTTTCGTGCTGTACACTACTATTCGGTGGATTTATGCTCTATCGTGTGATCTAATATTTTCTACTAGGATCTGTGGAGGCCATCAAGTGGGTTCTAGGCATGTAAGTTTCAGTTATGTTTCGTTTGGTTAGGTCATGCTTGACTAAATTCGGTAAGGATAGCTTCGACCTTCGTGCTGTACGCACGACAGGATGGCTTTAACTTCTGCGCTATACACTGCTGTTCGGAAAATTTTTGCGCTCCACTGTGCTCTAATATGTTCTACTTTACTCTGACGTGAGCAGCAACAGAGGTCTCTGCACGTTAGGATGGGCTATTTTAAATTCGGCTACGATAGGCTGTGACAGCTCTGACTTATGAGCCGTACAATGCTATACGGTGGATTTCTGCCATCTACTGTACACTGATATGTCCTGCTTGGCTCTGAGGAGGCCTGCATCTGTGGTCCCAGCACGTCTGGTTAAGGTACGTCACGTTATGCTTCGTTGGGTTTGGTTAGGTTTGGTTAGGGTAGCATTGACTTTTGTACCATACACTGCTATCCGGCAGATACCTGCGATCTGCGTTGTTCTGCTCTCCGCTGCTTGTCTCTGGGAAGGCCAGAAATAGTGGTCGTGTAACGTTTGCCTGTATTAGGTAACGTTTGACTTGGTTATGTTAGGTTGTTCTTGGTAAGGATGGCTTCGTCTTTTGGCCTTTACGCAGTTATTCGTTGGAATCCTGCGCTCCGCCGTGCACTAGTATATTCTGTTTGGGTATGGGGAGGCCAGCTGTAGTGGTCTCGACACGTTAGGCAGAGCGATGCTGCGTTTGGTTATGTAACGTTTTGTATGGTTGGGTTAGAATAGCTTTGACTTTTGTGCTATAAACTGGTACTCGGTGGATTTCCACCCTCCACATGGCTGTACTATACCCTGATCTTCCCACGGGAAGCCAGCAATAGTGGTCGTAGCATGTAAGGTTGAGTGACGTTACGTTTGGTTAGGTTAGGGCAGGTTAGGATTGACTTTCGAGGTGTGCACAATTATTCGGTGGTTTCCTGCCCTCTACTGTTTTCTGCAATAATCTGCTTGGCACTGAGGAGACCAGAAATAGTTATGGAGGCACGTTCTGTTGAGTATGGCTATGTCAGGTAATGTTACGCTTGCGTGGGTTAGGATTGGGTATCTTCAACTTTTCTGCTGTACACTGCGATTCTAAGGACTACTCCACCCTACTCTAGTCTAATATTCACTGCATGGCTCTCGGGAGGCCAGCAATAGTGGTGGCGGCACGTTGGGTTTAGTTTGGACACGTTTGGTAATGTTACGGTTTGTTAGGTTAGGAGAGAGTAGCTATGACTTTTGAGCGATGCACTGATATTCGGTGGATTTCTCCGTTCACTGCTCCCTATTATGCCACGCTTTGCTCTGTGCAGGCCAGAAATAGTGGCCGCAGCACGATGGTTTTTGTTAGATTACGTCTGGTTAGTTTACGATAGAATGGGTAAGGTTTGGATAGCTTTGACCTTTCTGCTATGCACTGCCATTCCATTGACCCCTGCGCTCCATTCTCCTCCAATATGCTCTGCTTAGCGATGGGGTGGCCAGCAATATTTGTATAGGCTCGTTAGGCGGTGTTCGGTTACGTTTGGTTATGTTACGTTTGGTCTGGTTAGTACAGGATAACATTGACTGTTGTGCTATACACTGATTTTCGGAGGATTTCTGCGCTCTTCGTTGCTCTACCATACTCTCCTCGACTCGGGTGCGCCAGCAATGGCCGTCGAGGCACAATAGTTGTTGTCAGGTTACGTTTGGTAAGAATAGCTTTGGTTAGGCATGATGAGGATGGCTTTGACTTATGTGCTATATACTGCGATTCGGTGCATTTCTGCGCTCAACTGTGCTCTAACATGTTCTGCTTGGCTCAGGGGAGGGCAGCAATAGAGGTCTCGGCTCGACAGATTTAGTTACTATACGCCTGGTAATGTTAGATTTGGTTCGGTTTGGTTAGGATAGCAACATTTGTACTATACACTGCTATTCGTTGGATTTTTGCGCCCTACTGCGTATTAATATCCTCTGCTCGACCTTGGGCCGGCCAGCAGTAGTGGTCGTGCGACGATAGGTTGAGTTAGATTACGATTTTCTAGGCTAGGTTGGGTTAGGTTTGACAACGATGGCTTTGACATTTGTGCTATTCATTGCTATTCGTTGGATTTCTACGCCCTACCGTGCTCTAGTATGTTCTACTTGTCTCTGGGGTGGCCAGCAGTAGTGATATCGTCACGTTCGATTGAGCTACGTTACGATCGGTCATGTCACGATTGGTTAGGTTAGGAGAAGCTAGATTCCACTTTCGTGCTATACACTATTATATGGTGGATTCCTACCCTCTACTGTGCTCTACGATGATCTGCCTGGCCATGTGGAAGGCAACAATTGTGGTCGCGGCACGTTACATTGAGTTTTGCTACGTCAGGTTATGATACGTTAGTTTGGGTTAGGTTTGGGTTGCTTTAACTTCTCCGCTGTACAGTGCGTTTCCATGGATTTCTGCGCTCCACTCCCATGTAGTATATTCTGCTTGGCTTTGGGGAGGCCGGCAATAGTGGTGGCGGCAGGTTAGGTAGAGTTCGCTTACGTTTGGTAACGTTACGACTGCTCAGGTCAGGAAAGGATAGCTATGACTTTTGCGCTATACACTGCTGTTAGGCGGATTTCCCCGTTCTACTGTGCTCTAATATGTCCTGCTTTGCTCTGGAGAGGCTACAAATGGCGGCCGCGGCAAGTTATGTTGAGTTATGTTAAGCTTAGTTAGGTTATCCTGGCATGGGTTATGTTTGGATAGCTTTGATCCTTCTGCGATTCACTGCCATTATATTGAGCTCTGCGCTACATTCTCCTCCGATATGTCCCGCTCAGCTACGCGGAGGACAGCAATGGTACACTCGGCACGTTATGTTTTGTCAGATTACGTTCGGTTAGGTCATGTTAGGACCCGTTGCGTTAGGATGTCATTGACTTCTGTGCTATACACTGCCACTCGGTAGATTTCCGCGACCTACTGTGCTCTAGTATGTTCTGCTTGGCTCTGGGGAGGCAAGCAACGGTGGCAGCGTCACGTTAGTTTGGTTTACGTTGCGTTTGGTTATGTTACGTTTGGTTAGGGTAGGAGAGGGTACCATAGATTTTTGTGCTGTACACTGCCATTTGGAGGGCTCCCACGCTGTACTGTGCTTTAATATGCTCTGCTTGACTCTGAGGAGGGCAGCAAAAGTGTTCTCGGTTCGTTAGGATGAACCAGGTTACGTTTGGTTACGTTACGCTTGGTCAGGTTAATATCGGTTAGCTGTGACCTTTGCGCTGTACCCTGCCATACGGTGAGATTCTGCGCTCTGCTGTGCTCTAATATGTTCTATTTGGCTCTGGGGGGGGGGGCAGTGATAAAGGCCTCGACACGCTAGGTTTTGGTATGTTACGTTTGGTTGCGTTACGATTGGTTAAGTTATGATGGGCTTGTTTTGGCTTTTGCGCTGTACACGGCTATTCGGCGGATTCATGTAGTCTACTGTGCTCTAATGTGCTCAGCTTGCCTCTGAGAGGGACAGCAACAGTGGTATCGGCACGCTACGTTTATTTAGGCTACGTTTGGTTGGGATTGGTTAGGACACGTTGGGTTATGATATCTTTGACTTTTGTGCTTTAAGCAACAATGCTGTTGTTTTTTGCGCTTTACTGTGCTCTAGTATATTCTTCTGGGCACTAGGAGGTCAGCAATTGTGGTCTAGGCTCGTTAGGTTGAGTTCGGTTGCGTACGGTTATATCATGTTTGATTATGTTAGGCTAGCTTAGATTTTTGTGCTGCACACTGATATTCCGTAGACTTCTGCGCTCTGCTGTGCTTTAGCATTCTCTGCTTTTCTCTGGGGAAGCCAGTAATTGAGGTCTTGTCACCTCAGGTTGACATAGGACAGGCTTCGTAACGTTATGCTAGCTTTGGTTATGTTTGGATGGCTTCGGCTTTTATGCTCTACACTGCGACTCTACGGATTTCTGCCATCTGCTCCCCTCTAGTATGCTGCGCTTGACCCTGTGGAGGCCAGCAATACTGGTATCGGCGCGTTAGGTTGAGTTAGGCTACGTTCGTTAAGGTTATGTTTGCTTGGGTCAGCATTAGATAGCTTCGACTTTTGTGCTATACGCGGTTATTAGGTGGATTTCTGTGCTCTACTATGACTTTGGGAAGGCCGGCAATAGCAGTCGAGGCTGCATAGGTTGTGTTAGGCTACGTTTGCCTATAATACGATTTGTTAGGTTTGTGGATGGTAGCTTTGGCTTTTGTGCTATACACAGTTACTCGGTGGATTTCTTCGCTCTACCGTATCCTAATATGTTCAGCTTTGCCCCGGGAATGACAATAACAGTGGTCTCGGCACGTTACGCTGAGTTTGGCTACGTTTGGTTTCGATAGGTTAGGTCAGGTTCGGTCAGTATATCTTTGTGTTTTGGGCTTTACGCAGCAATGCGGTGGTTTTTGCGCTCTACTGTGCTCTAATATTCTCTGCATGTCTCCGGGGAGGACTGAAATAGTGGTCTCGGCGCGTTAAGTTTAGTTACGCTTCGTTAGGTTAGACTATGTTACTTTTGGTTAGGTTTAGATAGCTTCTACTTTCACGGTATACACTGCTATTCGATGAATTTCAACGATCTACTGTTCTTTAATATACTCTACTCGACCCTGGGGAAGCCAGTAACAGTGGTCGCGGCAAACTAGGTACAGATATGCTGCGTCTGGTTATGTTAGTTTTTGTTAGGTTAGGACGATGTATCTTCGACTTTTGTTCTATACAATGCCATTATAGGGACTTCTGCGTACTACTGTTCTCTAATATGTTCTGATTCGCGGTGGAGAGACCAGAAATGGTAGTCTAGGCACGCTGAGTTCGATTAGCTTACGTTTGGCCATACTACGCTTTGGTAGGTTAGGATAGGGTAACTCTGACTTTTGTGCTTTACTCTGGAATGCGGCGGATTTCGGCGCTCTAGTGTACTCTACTCGGCTCTGGGGAGGTCTGTAATAATGGTTTCGGCACGTTAGGTTGTGTTAGGCTTCGTTTGGTTAGGTTACGTTTGTTTGTGTTAGGATTGGATGTCTTTGACTTTTGTGCTATACACTTCTATACGGTAGGTCTCTTCGCTCTACTGGGCCCTAATATGTTCTGCTTGACTCTGGGGAGGCCAGCAGTAGTGGTCTCGGCAGGTTTGTCTCAGTTATATTGCGTTCGCTTATGTTACATTTGGTTACGATAGGAGCGGTCAGCTTAGACCTTTGTGCTATACTCTGCCCTTCGGCGTATTCCAGCGCTCTACATTGATCTACTGTGCTATGCTGGACTCACATGAGGCCAGCAATAGTGGTCGCGGCACGTTAGGTTGTCTTAGTTTACGATCGGCTATGTAAGGTTTGGTTAGGTTAGGACAGGTTAGCTTTGACTTTAGTCCTATGCAGTGCTATTCGGTTGATTTATGCGTTCTACTGTAATCTAATACTCCCAGCCTTGCTCTGGGGATGACATAAAATGTGTCGCGGCGCATTACGTTGTGCTATGTTACGTTAGGCTGGGTTTTTCTTGTTCCGGTTAGGTTAGCATATCTTTGACTTTCGTGCCATACAATTCCATTCTATGGACCTCTGGGCTCTACTCCCCAAAATATGCTCCGCATGGCGGTTGTGAGTCCACCAATAGTTGGATAGGCGCGTTAGGTTGGCATTGTTTACGGTTGGTTAGTTCAGGTTAGGCCGTGTTAGTTTGCGATATCTTTGATTTTTGAGCTGTACATTGCCATTTGGTGGCTTCATGCGCTCTAATGTGCTCAACTGTGTTCTGCTTGAGTCTAGGGTGGGGGGCAGCAATAGTCGTCGTGGAATGTTAGGTTTTGTTAGGCTACGCATGGTAACGCTACGGTTGGATATGTTAGGATGGATTAGCTGTGACTTATATGCCATACGCCGCTATTCGATGTATTCCTACGCTCTACATTGCTATACTATACTCTGCACGACTCTCGGGTTTCCAGCAATATAGGCAGCGGCACGTAAAGTTTTGTTAGTTCGCGTTTGGCTAGGTCAGGTTACGTTGCGTTAGGTTAAGATGTGTTCGACTTTTGTGCCATACACTACTATTATATGGACTCCTGCGCTCTTCTGTGCGCTATCACACTTTGCTCGTCTCTGTGAACACCAGGAATAATGCTCTCTACAAGTTAGGTAGAGTCGTGTTACCTTTGGTTATGATAGCTTTGTTCAGGTTTGGTTAAGACTTCTTTGACTTTTGTGATATACACTGC
>NW_016908361.1:50791-68914 GCF_001483705.2 Eufriesea mexicana
CATTGCTTTGCTATACCCTGCTTAGCTCCCGTGATGCCAGCAATGGCGGTCGTGGTACGTTAGTTTGCGTCTGGTTACGTCTGCTTATGTTACGTTTCGTTAGGCTGGGAAATGGTAGCTTCTCCTTTTGTGCCTCACACAGCTGTTCCATGGATTTCTGCGCTCTACTATGGTCTAATCTGCTCTCCGCGGCCCTGTGGTTGCCAGCAATGGGGGTCTCGTCACGTTACGTTTAGTTAGGCTACGTTCGGTTGGTTTAGGTTAGGACAGGTTTGGTTAGAATATCTTTGACCTTTGTGCAGCACGCTGCAAGGCAGTGGATTACTGCGCCCCACTGTGCTTTAGTATATACTGTTTGTCTCTGGGGACGCCAACAATAGTGGTCGTGGCACGTTCCGTTGGGTTAGATTACGTCCGGTTATGTAAGGTTCGGTTATGTTTGGCCGGGTCGGATTTGACTTTTGTGCCATATACCACTATTTGTCTGACTTCTGCGCTCTGCTGTGCTCTAATTCGCTCTGCTTGGCGCTGGTGAGGCCTGCAATAGTGGACTTGGCGCGTTAGGTTATGTTACGCTGTGTTTGGCTACGTTGCGTTTGGCTTGGTTGGGCTAGAACAGCTATGGCTCTTGTGCTGTACACTGCTATTCGGCGGATTTCTGCGCTCTTCCTTGCTCTACTAAACCGTGCTCGTCTCTGAGGAGCCAGAAATATTGTTCGTGGCACGGTAGGTGGTGTTAGGTTACGTTCGGTTATGTTAGGTTCGGCTAAGTTAGGATAGGGTAGCTTCGACTATTGCTCTATGCACTACGATTCTATGGACTTCTGCGCTCTACTCTCCTCTAACATATTCTGCTTGGCTCTGAGGAGGGCATCAATATCGGTCTCGGCGCGCTGGTTGGTGTTGGGTTTCGTTTGGTTACGTTACGTTTCGGTACGTGAGGATAGGGTAGCTTTGACTTTTGTGCTATAAACTGCTCTTCGGTGGATTTCTGCACTCTACTGTGCTCTAATTGGCTCTGCTTGGCGCCGTGGATGCCAGCAATTGTGGAATCGGCAAGATAGATTTGGTTATTCTACGTTTGGTTCGGTTAGGTTATGTGTGGTTAGATTTGAATATCTTGGACTTTTGCGCAATGCCTTGCTATTTGGTGGCTCCCTGCGTTCAACTTGGCTCTACTGTACTCTGCTCGTCTGTGGAGCGTCCAGTAACAGATGTCGCATCACGATAGGGATAGTTATGCTACGTTTGGTTAGGATAAGTTTGGTCTGGTTGGTTTAGGTTATCTTTGACTTTTGGGCCTTACATTGCTATTTGGTGGCATTCTGTGCTCCACTGGACTCTACTATACTATGTTCGACTCTGGAGAAGCCAGCAATAGTGGTCGCTGTACGATAGGTTTTGCTAGCCTGCGTTCGGTAAAGCAACGATTGGTGAGGTTAAGAGGGTATATCTGCGAATTTTGTGCTGTACACAGGCATTCGGTGGATTTCTGTGCTGTACTGTTCTCTAATTGGCTCTGCTTCGCGCCGTGGATGCCAGCAATGGAGGTCTCGGCGCATTAGGTTGTGTTGGGCTTCGTTAGGCTAGGTAAAGTTATGTTACGTTAGGCTAGGATATCATTGACCCTTACGCTTTGCACTTCAGCGCGGCGGGATTCTGCGCACTCCTGTGCTCTAGTGTATTCTGCTTTGTTCTGCGGAGGTCAGCAATAGTGGTGTAGGCACGTTTGGTTGTGTTAGATTGCTTTTGGTTTGGAAAGGTTTGGTTTGGTTTGGACAGGATAGCTTTGACTTATGTGCTACACGCTGCTATCGGTGCATTTGTACGCTCTACGGTGGTCTAATATTCCCTGCTTTGCTCTGGTAATTCCATAAATAGATGCCGCGGCACGTTATATTGTGTTTGGCTACGTTTTGTTCGGTTAGCTTTGTTTGGGCTTGGTTAGGATGTCTCTGACTTTCGTGCTATATACAGATATTCTATGGACCTCCGTGCTCTACTCTCCACTAGTACGCCCTGATTGGCGATTGGGAGTCCAGCAATAGCCGAGTAGGCACCTTAGGCTGCGTTTGGTTACGTTTGGTTAAGTTAGGTTAGGCCATGTTATAATAGGATATATTTTGCTTTTCTGCTTTACATCCCAATGCGGCGGGTTTCTGCGCCCTGCTGTGCCATAGTATATTCTGCTTGGCTCTGGTGAGGTCAGCAATATTGGTGTAGGCACGTTAGGTTGAGAAACGTTAAGTCCGCTTTTCCTACGTTCGGCTAGTATAGGACTGGTTTGCTTTGACTTTTGTACTGCACACTGCTGTTCTGTCGATTTTTGCGCCTTACTGTGCTCTAATATGCCCAGCCTGGCGCTGTGGATGACAGCAATTGTGGTCTCGGCAGGTTAGGTTGAGTTGGGCTTCGTTTGGCTAGGTTTGGTTATGCCATGTTTGACTTTTGTCCTATACACCGCAATTCTATGGATTCTCAGCCGGATTGTGCGCTAGCGCACTCAGCTTGTCTCCGGGAACGCCAGGAATAGTGGTCGTGAAACGCTTGGTTGAGTTTGGCTACTTTCGAGTGGGTTAGGTTAAGATAATTTTGGTAATGGTCGCTTTGACTTTTGCGCGGTACACTGATATTCGACGGATTCTTGCGCTCTACTGTGCTCTTGTATGCTCTACTTGGCGCTGGGGAGGCCAGTTATAGTGGTTCCGGCGAGGTAGTTTGAGTTATGTTACGTTTGGTTATGTTACGGTTCGTTATGTTAGCAGAGGGTAGCTTCAACTTTTCTGCGATAGTATGCTATTAGGTGCATTTCAGCGCTCTGCAGCTCTCTAATATTTTCAGCATGGCTCTGTTAAGGCCAGCAATAATGGTCTCGGCACGTTATGTTGAGACAGGTTACGTTCGGTTAGGTTGGGTCACGCTGAGCTTGGTCATGGTGCCTTTAACTTTTGTGCTGCACGCTGCTCCTCGGTGGACATCTGCGTTCTACTGTGCTCTGTTACGTCCTCTTTGGCTGTGGGGCGCGCAGCAATAGCGGTCTCGGCACGTTAGGTTGCCTTAGGCTCTGTTTCTTTCTGTTTAGTTGGTTTAGTTTAGGTCTTGGTATCTGTGACTTTTCCGATATGCACTGCGATTCTATGGATTTCTGCGTCCTACATTCCACGAATGTGTTCCACCTGACTCCGGGTAGGCCATGAATGGCGCTCGCGGCACGTTAGGTTGAGTTAGGTTACGTCAGGTTAAGCTAGGTTCGGTTAGGTCAGGAGAGAATAGCTTTGCCTTTAGTGCTATAGTCCGCTATTAGGTGGATTCCTGCGCCCTGCGTTGCTCAAATATTTTCTGCTTGGTTCTGGGAATGCCAGCAATAGTGGATTCGGCAAGTTAAGATTAATCAGGATACGTTCGGTTTGGTTGTGTCAGTCTAAGTTTGATCAGGATGGCTTTAACTTCAGGTAAAGTAAGGTTAGGTTGGTTCAAGCTTGGTTTGGACAGGGTAGATCCATCTTTCGTGGTGTACACTGCCATTCGGTGGATTTCTGAACTCTACTGTGTTTTAGTATGTCCTGCTTGGCTCTGGGGAGGCCAGCAATAGTGGTCGCGGAACGTTAGGTTGAATTAGGCTATGTTTGGTTAGGTTGGGTCAGGCTAAGCTTCGTCATAGCGGCTTTAACTTTTGTGCTGTACGCTGCTCTTCGTTGGACATCTGCGATCTACTGTGCTCTGTTACGTCCAGCTTGGCTTGCGGCAGGCAGCAATAGCGGTCTCGGCACGTTAGGTTGCCTTAGGCTGTGTTCCTTAATGTTTAGTTGGCTTGGGTTAGGTTTTGGTAACTCTGACCTTTCCGATATGCACTGCGATTCAATGGATTTCTGCGCTCTACTCTCCTCCAGTGCGTTCTGCTTTGCTCTGGGAGGCCGGCAATAGTGGTCTCGCCACGTTAGGTTGAGATAGATACATATCCAATGGTTATGTTACGTTTGGTTATGATTCGATAGGGTAGCTTTGACTTTTACGCCATACAGCGCTATTTCGTGGATTCCTGCCCTCTACAGTGCTGCAATGTATTCTGCTTGGCTCTGGGGAGGCCAGAAATACTGACCTCTTCTCGCTAGATTGAGTAAGGTTACGCTTGGCTGGGGTAGGTTTGGGTAAGTTTGGTTATTATAGCGTTGCCTGTGGGCAATACACTGCTATTCGGAGCATTTCTGCGTTCTACTGTGCGCAAATATGTTCTGCTTGGCCCTGGGGAGGCCGGATGCAGTGGTCGTGGCACGTCATGTTGGGTTATGCTGCATTTGGTTAGTTTAGATTATTCCAGGTTAGGTTAGGATATATAGCGCTCTTGTGCTTTACACTGATATTCGGTAGATCTCTGCGCTCAAACGTGTTCTAATATGATCTGCTTGTTTCTACGAATGCCACCAATAGCGGTCGTCACACGTAACGTTAAGTTATGCTACGTTTGGCTAGGCTACGTTATGCCATCTTTGGTTACGGTTTTCTCGACTTTTGTGCTGTACGCTGCTGTCCGGTGTATTTATCCGCTCAACATTGCTACACTCTACCCTGCTCGATTCAGGGGAGGCGAGCAATACTGATCGCAGCGCGTTACGTTGTGTTACGTTGCGTTTGTTTAAGTTAGGTTAGGTTGTTTTTGGTCAGGAAAACTTGAATTTCGCGATATACCCAGTTATTCGGCGGGTTTCTGTGATTTGCTGTGCTCTACTACATTCTGCTAGGATATGGGGAGGCCAAGAGCAGTGGCCGCCGCACGATATATTGAGAGGAGCTACGTTTGCTTAGGCTGGGTCAGGTTGGTATATCATCGACTTTTGTGCTATTTACTGCAATCCGGTGTGTTTCTGCGCACTACAGTGCCATAGTACATTCTGCCTGCCTCTGTGGATGCCAGCAATAGTGGCCACGTCATGTTAGTTTGAGCTAGGCTACGTTTGGGTATATCACGTTTGGCTAGGTTAGGATTGGCCACCATGACTTTCGTGGTTTGCACTGCTATTCGGTGGATATCTGCGCTCTAATGGGCTCTAATATTCTCTGCTTGTGTCAGTGGAAGCCAGCAATAGTTCTCTGTGCACGTTAGGTTCAGTTAGGCTACGTATGGTTTGGTTAGGTGAGGTTACTCTCGGCCAGGTCAATGTCGGTCAGGCTAGGCTAGACCTTCGTGCTATGCACTGCTATTCGGATTACTTCAACGCTGTACTGTGCTGTACTGTATCATAATTAGCCCCGGGAATGCCGGGTTTAGCTAGGTTACGCTTGGATATGTTACATTTGGCTTGGTTAGGATATGCTACGTTGATTTTTGTTCCGTACTACGCTATTCGGTGGGTTCCTGCGCTCCAATGTGCTCCAATATGCTCTCCATGTCTCTGGGCCGGGCAGTGATGGTGGTCTCGGCACATTAGGTTCAGGTATGTTACGTCCCGTTAGGTAAGGTAAGAAGCATTCGGTTAGTATTTCCCTGAGCTTTGTGTTATACACTGCTCTTTTGTTGATTTTGCGCCCTACATTGATCTACTATACTCTGCACGTCTCTGGAGAGGCGAGCAATGGCGGCTGTGGCACGATAGTTTGTGTAACGTTACGATTGGTCAGGTTAGGTTAGGGTAGGTTTGGACAGGATAATTTCGACTTTCGTGCTGTACACTGTTATTCGATGGGTTCCTGTGATCTACTGTGTTCTACTACGACCTGCTTGGCTATGGGGAGGCCAGGAGCAGTGGTCGCTGCACGTTATGTTGTGTTATGCTACGTTTGGTTGGAATAGATATCGTCAGACTATGGTAGGACAACTACGGCTTTTGTGCCGATTACTGCAATGCGGTGGATTTCTTTGCACTACAGTTCTCCAGTACATACTGCTGGTGTCTGTGAGGCCAGCAGTAGTGGTTTGATCATGTTCGGTTGTGCTAGCTTACATTTGGACATGTCAAGTTTGGCTAGGTTAGCATAGGCTACTCTGACTTTTGTGCTATGTACTGCTATACCGTGGAATTCTGCGCTCTATTGCGCTCTAGTAAGCATTGCTTGGCGCTGCGGTGGCCAGTAATTGAGGTCTCGGCACGTAAGGCAGATTTAGGTTACTCTTCGCTTGGCTAGGATAGGACGGTTATGTTAGGATATCTATGTCTCATGTGCTATACATTGATATGCGGTGGAATTCTGCACTCTGCTGTGCCGCAGTATATTCCTATTGGCTCTGGCGAGGCCAGCAATAGTGGTCCTGGCATGTTAGGTTGTGTTACGTTACATTCGGTTTGTTTAGGTTACGTAAATCTCGGTCAGGTCAACCTGTTTTTCGTGATATACACTGCTGTTCCTGGGATTTCTGCGCTCGGCTGTGCTCCACTATATTCGGTTTGGCCCTGGTGAGTCCAGCAATAGTGGCCGCTGCACCGTATGTTGATTTAGGCTAAGCTTGACCAGGTTATGTTGGGATAAGTTTCGTTGGGGTGGCTTCCACTTTCGTCCTATACACTATTATGCGATGGGTTACATCTGCTGTGCTCTGCTGTATTCTGCTTCGCTGTGGTGAGTTCGGCAGAAATGGCCGCGGGACGCCCTGGTGAGTTACTATACGCTTGATAATGTTAGGTTAGGCCAGGTTAGGTTGGGATAACCTCGACTTCTGTAACGTACACTGGTATTCGGTGGTGTCCTGCGATATACGTTGTTCTGCTATACTCTGCTCGACTCTGGGGATCCCAGCAATTGTGGTCCCGGCACCTTATGTTGAGCTATGCCACGAACGGTTATATTACATTTGGTTAGGTTATGTATGGATACTAAGGCCACTGTGCCATAAACTGCTATACACCGACGTCTGCGCTCTACTACGTTCTAACGTTACTGCTTGGCTTTGGCGTGACCAGTAAAAGTGGTCTCGGCACGCTAGGTGGAATTGCGTTACGTTCGGTAACGGTATCTCTAGCTTTCGCTCTGTACACTGTTGTTCGGTGGATTTCTGCGCTCGACTGCGCTCTACTGCATTCATCTTGGCCCTGGGGAGGCCAGCAAATGAGTCCGCGGCACGTTATGTTCAGGCAGGCAGCGCTTGGTAAGGTTACGTTAGCCAGGGTTTGGTGTGGATGAATATGACTTTTGCGCCATACACTGCGTTTCCATGGACTTCTGCGCCCTACTGTCCTCTAGTATGTTCTGCGCGACGCTGTGGAGGCCAGCAATGGTGGTCGGGGTACGTTAGGTTGAGCTATGTTGCGTTCGGTTATGTTATGATTGGATAAATTAGGATAGGCTTGCTTTGACTTTTGTGCTATACACTGCAATCAGGTGGACTTCTGCGTTCCATTTTCCTCTAGTATGTTCTGATGGCTGTGGCCTGGCCAGGAATAGTGGTCTTGGCACGTCAGGTAGAGCTATGCTACGTCCGCGTGTGTTACGTTTTGTGAGGTTAGGATGTGATAGTTCAGACATTTGTGCTATACACTGCTATACGCGGACTTCTGCGCTCTGCTGCATTCTTACATTTTCGGCTTGGTTCTGTGGACTCCAGCGATTGTGATCGAGGCACGTTAGGTTGAGTTATGTTAAGATTGGTTAGGTTAGGTTGTGTCATACTCGGACATGATATCGTTGACTTTCGTGGTATACACTGCTATACGAATGATTTCTGCTCTCTACTGCGCTCTACTATATTCTACTTGGCCCTGTGGAGGCGAGTAATAGTTGCGGCGCGTTATGTTGAGTTAGGCTACGTTTCATTAGTTCATGATAGGTTATATTGGTTAGGATGGCTTCGACCTTCGTGCTCCACACAGTTGTCCGGCGGGTTCCTGTGATATACTGTGCTGAAAAGTACTCTGCTCTACTCCCTGAGGAACGGCAGCAGAGGTCGCGACACGTCATGATCAGTTATGCTACGTTGCGTTTGTTTACGTTAGGTGAGTATAGGTTAGGATATCCAGTGCCTTTGTGCTATTCACTGCATTTCGGTGGATTTCTGCGCTCTACTGTGCCCCAGTACATTCTGCTTTTCCCCGAGGATGTCAGCATTAGTGTTCTGGACATGCTAAGTTGAGTTAGGCTTTGTTCGCTTATGTTACGATTGGATAGGTGAAGAGAGGCTGCTTTGGCTTCTGCGCTATTCCCTTCTATTCGTTGGATTTCTGCCCTCAAATGTGCTCTAGTATGCCCTGATTGGCTATGGAGAGGCCAGATATATTGGTCTCGTCACGACATGCTTAGTTGCACTACGTTCGGATAGGTTAGGTAAGGTCATGTTAAGTCAGGGTATGTCTGACATATGTGCTATTCACTGCAATGCGGTGGGTTTCTGCACATTACTGTGCTCTAGTACGTTCTGCTTGTCCTTTTGGAGGCGGGCAATAGCGGTCTCGTCATGTTAGGTTGGGTAATGATACGTTTGGATATGTTACGTTTGGTGAGGTTAGGAAAGGGTAGTTTAGACTTTTGCGCTATACACTGGCATCCGCGGATATCTGCGCTCTACTGTGTTCCAATAATTTCAGCTTGGCTCAGACGAGGCCAGTAAATGTGTTCTCGGCACGTTAGATTGCGATATGTTAGGTCACGTTTTGTTAAGTTAGGAAGGTTCTGTTAGGGTTTCTTTCACTTTTGTACTACATACTGCTGTTTGGTGAATTTCTGCGCTCTACATTGTTCTACTATGCTTTCCTCGGCTATGGGGGAGGGGGGGCGAGCAATAGTGATCGTGGCACGTGAGGGTTCGTTAGGACGCGTTTGGTTTGTTAAGGTTAGATGAAGTTTGTCTTGGATAGCCATGACTTTCGTACTATACTCTGTTGTTCGGTGGGACTTCGTGATCTACTGTGTTCTGCTACACTCCGCTTGGCTCAGCGACGGCCAGCAGCCCGGGTAGCGGAACGTTGCGTTGAGCTATGCTACGTTCTGTTAGGTTAGGTTAGGTCTGGTTGGGTTACGATATCTACGGCTTTTGTGCCATTCACTGCAATGCGGTGGATTTCTGTGTACTACTGTGCTCAGGTATACTCTGCTTGTCTCTGTGGAGGTTAGCAATAAAGGTCTCGTCATGTTAGTATGAGTCAGGTTAATTTTGGTTGTGCTACGTTTAGCTAGGTTAAGTTAGGCTGCTTTTCCTTTTGAGCTATGCACTGCTTTTCGGCGGATTTCTGTGATTTTCTGTGCTTTACTACATTCTGCCTTGCGCTGGGGAGGCCAGGAGCCTTGGTCGCGGCACGCTATGTTGAGATATCGTATGTTCAGGTAGGTCTGGTTATGTCAGCTTAGGTTAGATTAGCTACGACCTTCGTGCGAAGCACTGCTACTCGGTGGATGTCTGCGCTCTACATTGTTCTACTCTACCCCGCTCGGCTCTGAGGATGTGAGCAATAGTGGCCGTAGCACGTTGGGTTAAGTAATGTTACGATTGGTTAGGCCACGGTAGGCAATATCTGGATAGGTTTGCTTTGACTTTGGTGATATGCACTGCCATTCCGTGGATTTCTGCGCTCTAATGTACTCTAATATGCTCCGCTTGGCTCTGAGGTGGGCAGCAATAGTGATCTCGGCACGTTAGGTTAGGTTGGGTAACGTTTCGGTTTGTTAGGTTAGTACGGTTAGGTCAGGATATCCTTGAGTTTTGTGCTACGCTCTGCAATGCGGAGGATTACTGCGCTCTACTGAGCTCGAGTATGTTCCGCTTCGATCTGGGGTGCCCAGAAGTGGTGGTCGCGGCACGTAAAGTTGAGTCATGCCACGCATGGCAAGGCCAGGTTCGAATAAGTTTGGTTAGAGTAGCTTCGACTCTTGTGCTTTACACAGCTATTGGGACGTTATCTTTGCACTGCGTTGTTCTACTGGCACCTACTTGTCTCTGTGGATGCGAGTAATAGCGTTCGTTACATATTTGACTTAGCCAGGTTACGTTCGGTTAAGTTAGGTTTGATTAAGTTTGTTAGGTTGGCTTTGACGTTTGTGCTATACACTGCCATTCGGTGGATTTCTGCGCCCTGCTCTGCTCTAATATGTTCTGCATGGCCAAGTAGAGACCAGCAATAGTGGCAGCGGCACGTTAGGTTGAGTCATATTACGTTCGGTTTGGTTAGGTTTGGTCTGGCTAGGATGTGATAGCTTTGACTTTAGTGCCGTACACTGCTGTTCTCGGCTCGTTAGATTTAGTCATTCTACGTTTGGCTAGATTAGGTAAGGCCTGGATAGGTTTAGATATCTTCGACCTTTGTGGTATATATTGCAAATTGGCGGCTTTCTGCGCTCTGCTGTGCACTGCTGTACCCTGCTCGTATCTGGGGAGGCCAAGAGCAGTAGTCGTGGCACGATAGGTTTTGTTATAATGCATTTGGTAATGCTACGGTTGATAAGCTTGGAGAAGATGCCATTGACTTTTGTGCTGTACTCTGCTATTCGGAGATTACTGCGCTCTACTGCTCTCTAATATGTCCTGCTTGGCTCTGGGGACGCCTGCAATAGAGGCCACGGCTGGTTATGTTTAGTCATTTTACGTTTGGTTATGCCAGGTAAGGTCAGGCTAGGTTAGGTTATCTTTGAATTTTGTGCTATACACTGCAATTCAGTGGATTCCTGCACTCTAAATTGCTCTACTATACTCTGCACGACTCTCGGGATGCGAGCAGTGGTGGTCCTGGCACGTTACGTTGTGTAAGGTTACGTTTGTTTGGGTTAGGTTAGGTCGTGTTAGGTTAGGGAAGCTTTGACGTATGCGCTCAGCACTGATATTCTATGAAATCCTGGGCTCTACTCTGCTCTTTCATTTTCTGCTGGCCGGTGGGAAGCCAGCGATAGCGTTCGCGGCACGATAAGTATAGTTATTCTACGTTAGGCTAGGCTATGTTAGGCCTGGTTTGGCCATGATATCTTTGAGATTTGTGCTATACATTGCTACTTGGTGGCTTTTTGCCTTCTACTGTGCTCTGCTATACCCTGCTCGCCTCTGGGGAGGCCAGAAATACTGGGCATTGCACGATAAGTTTTGTGATGCTACTTTTGGTATTGTTACGGTAGGTTAGTTTAGGAAAGGATAGCTTCGTCTTTTGTGTTACACACTGCTATTCGGCGGACCTTTGGTCTCTTCTGTTCTCTAATATGCTGTGCTTGGCTCTGGGGAGGCAACAATTGTTGTCCCGGCACGTTAACTCATGTTAGGTTAAGTTTGGCTATGTTAGGTTAGTACGGATTATGTTAGGATAGCTTTGACTCTTCTTCTATACACTGCCATCCTATGGACCGCTGCGCTCCACTCTCCTCTAATATTTTCTGTCTGGCCATAGGAATGCCACGAATAGTGGTCTCGGCTCGTTAGGTGCATTTAGACTACGTTTGGTTTGGTCAGGTTTGGTCAGGTTAGGTTAGGATACCTTTGACTTATGTGCTATACACTGCTAATTGGTGGCTTTCCGCGCTCTAATCAGCTCTAATATATTCTGCTTGTCTGTGGCGGGCCAGCAATACCTACCTCGTCACGTTATGTTGGGATAGGCTACGTTCGGTTATGTTAGGTTAGGGCTGTTTGGGTTAGGATATCTTCCACTTTTGTGCTACCCACTGCAATGCCGTGGATTACTGCCCTCTACTGTGCTCTAGCATATTCGGTTAGGGCTGTTTGGGTTAGGATATCTTCCACTTTTGTGCTACCCACTGCAATGCCGTGGATTACTGCCCTCTACTGTGCTCTAGCATATTCGGTTAGGGCTGTTTGGGTTAGGATATCTTCCACTTTTGTGCTACCCACTGCAATGCCGTGGATTACTGCCCTCTACTGTGCTCTAGCATATTCGGCTTGTCTCTGGGGACGCTAGCAATGGTGGTACGGCACGTTAGGTTGAATGAAGCTACGTTCGGTTAAGTCACGTGAGGCAATGTTGAGACAAGTTATCTTCGACTAATGTGCTATGCACTGCGATTCTATGGACTTCTGCCCTCCACCCTCCTGCAATATGCTCTGCTTGGCTCTGGGGAGGCAGCAATAGTGGTCTCGGCATATCTGGATGTGTTACGTTACGTTTGGATACGTTACGTTTGGTCAGGTTGGGATAGGTTAGCTCTGACATTTGCGTTATACGCTGCTATGAGGACGACATCTTCGCTCTGCTGTGATCTAATATGATCTCCTTCGCTCTGGGGAGCCAAGCAATCGTGGCCGCGGCTCGTTCGGTAGGGTTATGTTACGCTTGGTTTGGTCAGGGTATGCTATGTTTGGTTAAGGTGGCACTTCCGCTCGTGCTATACACTGCTATCCGGCGGAATTCTGCGGTTTACATTGCTCTACTATACCCAGCTCGGCCCTCGGGATGCGAGAAATAGCGGTCGCGGCAAGTTAGAATGAGTTAGGTTACGTTTGGTTAGGTTAGGTTAGGTCAAGTTTGGTGAGGTTAGCATCGACATTCATGCTATATAGATATTCGGTGGATTCCGCCCCTTCACTGTGTTCTACTCTAATCTGCTAAACTCTGCTAAGGCGAGCAATTGTTGTCGCGGCACGTTACGTTGGTCCTTTCTACGTAAGGTTAGGTTACGTTAGTTTGTGTGAAGCTTGGATGCTTTTGTCTTTTCTGCTGTACACTGCGATTATATGGATTTCTGCGCCCTACTCTCCTCTAGTATGTTCTGCATGGCCCTGTGAAGGCCAGCAATTGCGGTCGCGGCAGGATTGGTGGAGTTAGGTAACGTTTGGTTATGTCAGGTTAGGTTAGGTTCGGTACGGTGGCTCCGACTTCTGTCTATACCCTGCTAATCGTGGAATTTCTGCGCTTCACTGTGCACTTGTATGTCCCGCTTGTCTCTGGGGAGACCAGCAGTAGAGTTGTCTGCTCGTTAGGTTTAGACATTTTACGTTCCTTCGGGATAGCTTTGGTAAGGTTAGGTTATGATATCTTTGACTTTTGTCCAATACATTGCTGTTTGTTATTTTTCTGCGCTCTACTCTGCTCCAGTATATTCTGCTTGGCTCTGGTGAGGCTAGCAATAGATCCCTCTGCACGTTTGTTTAACTTCGGTTGCGTTTGGTTATATTACGCTTGGATAGGTTTGGAGAGGGTAGCTTGTACTTTTGAGCTAGACATTGCCATTTGGTCGGCTTCTACGCCCTACGTTGCTCTACTATAATCTCCTCGACTCTGTGGAGCACAGCAACAGTGGTCCCTAGTCGTTATAGTGAGTTAGGCAACGTTTGGCTACGTTGCTTCGGTTTGGGTTAGGCTTGGATAGAGGCGACCTACTACTACGGAACTTCTACGATCTATTGTACTCTACTACATTCTGCTTGGTCGCGCGCAGTCCAGCAATAGCGGTCGCGGCACGTTACGATGCGTTATGCTATGTTCGGTTATGTCCTGTTGGTTTGGGTTAGGCACGGGTAGCTTAGACATTTCCGGTATGCACTGGGATTCTATGGATTTCTGCATCCTACTCTCCACTAGTATGTTCTGCTTGGCTTTTGGGATGCCACCAATCATGTTCGCGGTACCTTAGGTTGTGTTATGTAGCGTACGGTTATATAAGGGTTGGCTATGTTAGGAGCTGATAGCTTCGACTTTTGCGCTTTACACTGCTTTTCGGTGGTTTTCTGCGCTCTGCATTGCTCTAATGATCTCTACTTGACTGTGAGTGGCCAGCAATGGTGATCTCGACACGTTAGGTTGAACTGAGCTGCGTTTTGTTGGGTCATGTTAGTCTGGGTTAGGTTTGGATAGCTCTGTCTTTCGTTTTATACACTTCTTATCGGTGGATTTCTACTCTCAACTTGGCTCTAATATACTCTGCTTGGCTCTACGAAGGCCAGCGATACTAGTCCCGGCACTTCACGTTGAGTGAGGCTTCTTTCGGTTAGGTTAGGTTAAGACAGGATGGGTGAGGATATCTTCCATTTCTTTGCTATAAACTGCAATGCGGTGGGTAAGTGCGATCGGCTGCGCTCTACAATATTCCGATTGGCCCTGTGGAGGCTAGTAATAGTGGTCTCGGCACATTTGCCTGAAATAACTACTTTCGGCTATGTAACGTATGGTTATGTTAGGATGGGGTAACTTCGACTATTGCGATACGGACTGCGATCTTATGGATATCTGCGCTCCGCTCTCCTCTAATACGTTTTACTTGGCTGTGGGGGGGCGGGCAAATAGTGGTCTAGGCACGTCACGATGAGGTAGGTCACGTTCGGTTACGTTAGGTTGGGTCAGGTTTGGAAACGGCAGCTTTGACTTTTGCGCTATACCCAGCTATACGGTAGATTTGTGCGCTCTACTGTGCTCTAGTATGTTTTGCTTCGCTCGAGAGAGGCCAGAAATAGTGGTCTCGGCACGTTTCTTTGTGTTGCGTTACGCTTGGTCCGGTTAGGGCAGGTTAAGTTTGGTTAGGGACGCTTCGACGTTTGCGCTGCACACTGCTATTCGGTAGATATCTGCTCTCCACATTGCTATAATATGCTCTGCATGGCGATGGGGGTGCCAGCAATTGTGAACCCGGCTCGTTAGGTTTACATAAGCTACGTTCGCTTAGGTTAGGTCGGGACATATTAGGTTAGGATATTTTTGACTATCGCGCTATAAACAGCTGTGCGGTGGATTACTGCGCCCTACTGTGATCTAGTGTATCCTATTCGGCTCAGGCAAGGGCAGCAGTAGTGTCCGCGACACGATAGTTTGAGCTAGGTTTCGTTTGGTAAGGTTAGGTTAGATTCGGTTAGGCTATTATATCTTTTACTTTGGCGTTTTACACTGCTCTTTGGCGGATCTCTGCGCTCTACGTGGCCCCACTATAATCTGCTAGATTCTGCGGATGCCAGTAGCAGTGGTCTCGGTCCGTTAGGATAAGTTAGCTTACGTTTGGTTACGGTATGATACTTTGGGTTAGGTATGGATAGATTTGACCATTGTGGTATATGCTGGTATTCGGTACATTTCTATGCTCTACCGTGCTCCAGTATGTTCCGTTTGGCTCAAGGGGTGTTAGAAATAGTAGTCTCGGGACGATAGCTCGAGATAGGGTACGTTTGGTTAGGATATGTTAGCTCTAGTCAGGATTGGTTTGCTCCGACTTTCTGCTATACACTGCGACGCTATGGAATTCTGGGCTCTTCTCTCCTCTATTATGCACTGCTTGGCTCTGCGAAGAACAGCGATACTGGTCGCGTCACGTTAGGTAGAGATATTTTACGTTTGGTTGCGTTACGTTTGGTTAGGTTAGGATGGGATAGCTTTCACTATTGTGCTATACACTGCTATACGCTGATTTCCTGCGCTCTGCTGTTCTAGTATGTTCTGCTTGGCTCCCGGGAGACCGGCAATGGTGGTCTCTGCACTCTAGTTAGTGTTAGTTTACGCTTGGCATGGCTATGTTTGGATGAGTTTCGTTACGGTGGCTTTGACTTTTGAGCCATACAGAGCTATTCCGTCGATTTCTGCGCTCTACTGTCACCTAATATTCCCTGCTTCGGTCTGGGCATACATGAAATAGTGGCCGCGGCGCGTTAGGCTTGGTTATGATACGTTTGGTTAGGATGGCTTTGACTTCTGAGTTACGTACTTCTGTTCATTGGATTTCTGCGCTCTACTGTACCCTAATATGTTCTGCTGGGTCACGACTCGTACGTTTAGTTACTCTACGTCTGGTTAGGTTTGGTTCGGTCGGGTTAGGTTATGATGTCTTCGACTTTTGTGCTATGCACTGCTATTTTGTTGCTTTCTACGCTCTACTCTGCTCTAATATACCCTGCATAGCTCTGGAGATGCCAGAAATCGTGGCCGCCGCATGTTAGGTTGTGTTGAATACGTTTGGAGAGTCTATGTTAACATGGGTACGATATGGATAGCTCTGACTTTTGCGCTATACACAGCTATTCGGTAGATTCCCGCGCCCTTCATTGCTCTACTACACTCTGCACGACACTGGGGAGACCAGCAATAGTGGTCGCGCCGCGATAGTTTGTGTTAGGTTACGTTTGGTTATGTCAGATTAGGTAACGCTTGGTAAGGATGACTTTGACTTTTGTGTTGTACACGGATATTCTGTGGCTTTCTGCACTCCACTGTGCTCTAGTATGTTCTGCTTGACTCTGGGGAGGCCAGCAATGGACGTCCCGGCTCATTTGCTTTAGTTATTCCACGATTGGTTCGGTTAGGTTAGGTCAGGTTCGGTTATGGTGTCATTGACTTTTGCGCCATATAATGCTATATGGTGGCTTTCTACGTTCTACGTTGCTCTACTAGACTGCGGACTGCCCTGCGGTGGCCAGTAATATTGGTCTCCGCACGTTAGGCTGAGATAGGCTACGCTTGCTTATGTTATGGTGGTATGCGTAATGTTTGCGTTGATTTGACTTTCTTGGCATAGGCTGTTTTTCGGTGGACTTCTGCGCCTGCAGTGCTCTAGTATGTTCTGCTTGGCCCTGGGGATGCCAGCAACAGTGGTCTCCACATGTTAGGTTGAGATGGATAACGTTTGGTTATGATACGTTTGGTTAGATTAGGATAGGGTTCCTTCTACTTTTGCGTTATACACCGCTATTTGGATGATTTTGGCGCTCTGCATTGCTCTAATATGCCCTGCTTGCCTGTCTGGAAGCCAGCAATATTATTCCCGGCACGTTATGTTCAGTTATGTCGCGCTTGGCTTGGCTTGGTTAGGACAGGTTAGGTTAGGATATCTTTTTCTTTTTTTCTACACACTGCTATTCCGTAGATCTCTGCGCTTTACTGAGCTGTAGCATGTTCTGCTTGGCTCTGGGGAGGCCAGAAGTGTCGGTCTCTGCACGTTAATCTGAGTTTTGCTGCGTCTGGTCATGTTAAATTTGGTAACGTTGGGATGCCATTGCTTTTACTTTTGTGCTATACACGGCTATTCGGTGGACTCCTGCGCACTAGATTGCTCTACCATACGCTGCTCGAATCTCGAGAGGCCAGCAGTAACGTGCCGAAACCATTATTACAGACCTCCCCAAAGCCGAGCAGAGTACACTAGAGCGCCGAAATACGTCGCATTCCAGAGTAAAGCACAAAAGTCAGAGTTACCCTATCCTAACCTACCAAAGCGTAGTATGGCCAAACGTAAGCTAATCGAACTCAGCGTGCCTAGACTACCATTTCTGGTCTCTCCACCGCGAATCAGAACATATTAGAGAACAGTAGTACGCAGAAGTCCCTATAATGGCATTGTATAGAACAAAAGTCGAAGATACATCGTCCTAACCTAACAAAAACTAACATAACCAGACGTAGCATATCTGTACCTAGCTTGCCGCGACCACTGTTACTGGCTTCCCCAGGGTCGAGTAGAGTATATTAAAGAACAGTAGAGCGTTGAAATTCATCGAATAGCAGTGTATACCGTGAAAGTAGAAGCTATCTAAACCTAACCAAAAGTAACATAGTCTAACATAACGAAGCGCAACTAAACTTAACGCGCCGAGACCATTATTTCAGTCCTCCCCGGAGCCATGCAGAGAATATTAGAGCACAGTAGAGCACAAAAAACCACCGCATTGCTGCGTAAAGCCCAAAACACAAAGATATACTGACCGAACCTGACCTAACCTATCGAAACCAAACGTGGCCAAACTCAGCGTTACGTGCCGAGACCACTATTATTGTCATTCCCGGGGCAAAGCTGAACATATTAGAACACGGTAGAGTGAAGAAATCCACCGAGTAACTGTGTATAGCACAAAAGACAAAGCTACCATCCACAAACCTAACAAATCGTATTATAGGCAAACGTAGCCTAACACAACCTATGCAGCCTCGACTGCTATTGCCGGCCTTCCCAAAGTCATAGTAGAGCACAGAAATCCACCTAATAACCGCGTATAGCACAAAAGTCGAAGCTATCTAATGCTGACCCAAGCAAACATAACCTTAACGAACGTAGCCTAACTCAACCTATCGCGCCGATACCAGTATTGCTGGCCTCCACAGGGTCAAGCGCAGCATACTAGAGGGGAGCAGATGGCAGAAATCCGTAGAGTCGCAGTGTAGAGCATAAAAGCCGAAGCCATCCAAACATAACCAAAGCTAGCATAACGTTACGAAGCCTGTCCTATGTCAACCTGAGGTGACAAGACCTCAATTACTGGCTTCCCCAGAGCCAAGCAGAGAATGCTAAAGCACAGCA
>NW_016908361.1:69494-94508 GCF_001483705.2 Eufriesea mexicana
GCACAGAAGTCTATGCTATCCTCTCCTACCCTAACCAAACGTAACATAACCAAACGCAACGTAAACCAAACTAACGTGACGCTGCTACCGTTGCTTGCCTCCCCAGAGCCAAGCAGAACATACTAGAGCACAGTAGGTCGCGGAAATCTACCGAGTATCAGTGTATAGCACAAAAGTCAATGACATCCTAACGCAACGGTTCTTAACATGACCTAACCGAACGTAATCTGACAAAACATAACGTGCCGAGTGTACCATTGCTGGCCTCCGCGTAGCTGAGCGGGACATATCGGAGGAGAATGTAGCGCAGAGCTGAATATAATGGCAGTGTAGAGCAGAAGGATCAAAGCTACCCAAACATAACCCATGCCAGGATAACCTAACCAAGCTTAACATAACTCAACATAATTTGCCGTGGCCGCCATTTGTAGCCTATCCAGAGCAAAGCAGGGCATATTAGAGCACAGTAGAACGGGGAAATCCGCCTAACAGTAGTGTATAGCGCAAAAGTCATAGCAATCCTTTCCTGACCTGACCAGTCGTAACGTTACCAAACGCAACCGAACTCTACCTAACCTGCTGCCAACACTATTGCCGGCCTCCCCAAAGCCAAACAGAATATACTAGAAGGGAGTGGAGCGCAGAAATCCAAGGAAACGTACTGTACAGCGTGGAAGTTAAAGGAACCCAAACCTAACCCAAACTAACGTATCATAACCTTACGTAGCAAAACTCAATATAACGTGCCGCGACCACAATGGTTGCCTTCCACACGGCCAGGCAGATCAGCGTAGAGCACAGTAGAGGGCAGGAATCCAACATATAATAGTGTATAGCACGAAAGTCAAATCTAGCTTCTCCTAACCTAACCAATCGTGACAAGACCGATCGTAGCGTAGCTCAAACGAACGTGTCGATATCACTACTGCTGGCCACCCCAGAGCCAAGTAGAACATACTAGAGCACGGTAGGGCGCAGAAATCCAACGAATAGAAATGAATAGCACAAATGTCAAAGCCATCGTTGCCAAACCTAACCCAACCTAGCCTAGACAATCGTAATCTAACTCAACCTATCGTCTCACGACCACTATTGCTGGCCAGCGCAAGGTCGAGCAGAGTATTGCAGAGCAATGTAGGGCGCAGAAATCTACCGAATGTCTGCGAACAGCGCAAAAATCAGAGTTATCCTATCCTAACCCAACCAAACGTAACATAACCACATGCAGCATAATCCAAACTAACGTTCCTAGACCACTACTGCTAACTTCCCCATAGCCAAGCAGGGTATACTAGAGCACAGTAGAGCGCAGTAATGCAACGAATAGCCACGTAAAGGTCAGAAGTCTGAGATATCATTACCAAACTCATCCTATCGTAATATAGCCAAACGTAACCTAACTCAACCTTACGGCCTGGACCACTACTGCTGTACTCCCGAGAGTGGGGCGCAGTGTTGTAGAGCAATATAGAGCGCAGAGCACCACCGAATGACAGCTGATAGCACAAAAGTAAAAGCTACCCTCACTTACCCTAACCAAACCTAACATGCCCTTACGCAACCCAACTGTGCATGACGAGCCGCGGCCACCATTTCTGGCCTCCGCTTCGCCAAGCAGAGGATATTAATACACAGTAGGGCGCAAAAATCCAACGAATAGCAGTGTATAGTACAAAGGTTGCCATCCTAACCAAACCGAACCAAATCTAACATAACCAGGCGTATAGTAAATAAATCTATCGAGCCGAGACCTCTATTGCTGCCCTCCCCTGAGCCAAGCAGAACATATTAGAGCACAGTAGAGCGCAGAGATGCACCGAATCGCAGTATATAGCACATAAGTCAAAGCCATCCTAATCATGCCTAACCAAAACTAAACTTGCCAAACGTAACCTGACACCAACTATTGTGCCTCGACGGCCATTGCTGGCGCACATGAGTCGAGGAGAGTATGGTAGAGCAACGAAGAGCGCAGAAATCCTCCGAAAATCAGTGTATAGCACAACAGTCAATGTTATCCTATACTAACCAGACCAAACGTAACATAACCAAACGTAACCTAACACCGCCTAACGAGCCTATACAAATATTGCTGGCCACCCCATCGCTAAGCAGAGCATATTGGAGGAGAATGGAGAGCAGGGGTCAATGGAATGGCAGTGTATAGCAGAAAGGTCAAAGATATCCGAACCTTACCCATTCTATCGTAAACTAACCAGACGTAACCTAACACAAACCATCGTGCTGCGGCCACTATTTCTGGCCTACACAGAGCAAAGCGTGGCATAATAGGGAGCAGCGGAACGGAGAAATCCACCGAATATCAGTGCATCGCTCAAAAGTCATACCTACTCTCTCCTAACCTAACAAACCGTAACATTACCAAACGTGTCCAAACTAAACCCAACGTGCCGCCACCACTATTGCTGGCCTCCCGAGAGCCATGCAGTGAATATTAGACTAGAGTAGGGCGGAGTAGTCCTTAGAATCGCAGTGTACAGCAGAAAAGTTAAAGATACCCAATCCTAACCCATGCAAACGTAACATTACCTGACATTGCCATACTCAACGGAACGTACCTCCATAACTATTTCTGGTCGCCTCAGTGCCAAGCAGATTATTGCAGAAAACAGTAGAGGGCAGGAAACCACCGAATAATTGTGCACATCTCTAAAGTCAATCCTAACCTGCCCTAACCTAACCAAACGTAACGTCACTAAACCTAACATGCCACGACCACTATTGCTGGCTTCCCGTGGAAGATCATGGTATAGTAGAGCCGTGTGGAGTGCGGAAATCCACCGAGTACCAGTTTATAGCACAAAAGTCAAAGCTATTCTATCCCAACCATACAAAACGTTACATAACCAAACGCAACACAGCTCTGCCTAACGTGTCGAGACCACTACAGCTGGCCTCCCCATACCCACACAGAATATACTAGAGCACGGCGGAGCGCAGGATTCCAACGAATAACTGCGTAAAGGCCAAAAGACGAAGCCATCCTTACCAAGAATAGCCTAACATAACCAAGTCAAACGTTACCTAATACAGGCAAACGTTACACGACCGCTATTTCTGGCCTTCCCAGAGACAAGCAGCGGAGAGCAGAACAACGCAGATCGCAGGTATCTGCCGGATAGCAGTGAATGGTACAAAAGTCAATGCTACCCTACCCAAACCTAACCAAACCTAACGAAGCATAACGTGACGTAACTCAATCTGACGTGCTGGGACCACAGATGCAGGCCTCCTCAGAGCCATGCAGGACATATCGGTGTACAGTAGATGGCAGAAATCCACCGTATAGCATTGTATGGCACAAAAGGCAGAGCTGTCACAGCCTATCGTAGCCAAATTTAAAATAGCCCATCCTAACGTGCAGAGACCTCTGTTGCTGCCTACGTCAGAGTAAAGTAGAACATATTAGAGCACAGTGGAGCGCAGAAATCTTCCGAACAGCAGTCTATAGCGCAGAAGTTAAAGCCATCCTGTCCTAACCAAACAAATCGTAACATACACCCAACGTATCTTATCTCAAAACAACGTGCAGCAACCACTACTGCTGGCTTCCCCAGATTAGAGCAAGGCATAGTAGAGCAAAATAGGGACAGAATTCTGCCGTATAACAGCGTATAACACGAAAGTCAAAGCTAACCAAATCTAGCCCTGGCTACCGTGACCTAACCAAACGTAGCCTAACCCAACTTAACGAGCCGCGACCAGCATTGCAATGCTCCACGGGGACAAGCAGGGCATAACAGAGTAGAGTAGACCGCAGAAATCCTCCGTATATCAGTGTAGAGCGCAAAGGTTAAAACTGTCCAGTCCTAACCTGAACAAGCACAGAATAACCAAACGCAACTTAACTCAGACTGACGTGCCGAGGCCAATACAGCTGGCATCCCCATAGCCAAGCAGAATATACTAAAGCATAATTGAGCGCAGTAATCCACCACACTGCTGTGCGTAGCACGAAAGTCAAAGGTATCCTAACCTTATCCGTCTCAGCATAGCCAAGCCCAGCGTAACGTACATAAATGTAACGTGCAGAGACTAATATCGCTTGCCAGCCCAGAGACAGGCAGGGAATATAAGAAGAATGCAGAGCGCCGAAACGCACCAAATGGCCGTGTCTAGCATAAAAGTGAAGGCAATCCTATCTTAACCTTGCCAAGCGTAGCATAACCAAGCGTTATTCATCTCAAGCTAAAGTGCCGAGAACAATGTTGCTGGACACCCCAGGACCAAGCAGAACACCAGAGCACAATAGACGGCAGAGGCCCGCCGAAAGCTGTCTATACCACGAACGTCGGAGCGATCCAAACATAACCCAAACAATCACAACGTAACCAAACGTAACCTAACTAAACCTAACGTGCCGAGATCAACATTGCTGGCCTTCCCGGAGCGCAGCAGCACATACCAGGGAAAACTAGAACGCAGAAACCCAACGCAACGCAGCGTATAGCACAATAGTCAAAGATATCGTAACCTGATCTCTCCTAGCCCGACCTAAGCGATCGTAGCATAACTAAACCTGCCGATCCGAGAATACTATCCCTGGCCTGCCCAGAGCCAAGAAGAACATATTAGAGCACGCTAAGGTGCGGAAATCCACTGAATGGCAGTTCATGCCACCAAGGTCAAAGCTCTTGTGACCGAACGTAACCTAGCCAAACCTTCTCTAACGTAACTTAACACAATCCAGCGTGCGAAGACCACAATTGCTGGCCTCCACTGAGTCGAACAGAGTGCAGTAGAGCAATATCGAGCGCAGAAATCAACCGAATAGTCGTGTAAAGCACAAAAGTCGGTGCTAACCTATCCTAATCTAACAAACCATATTGTAACCAAACGTAACATAACTCGACCTAACTGAAGGCAACCACTATCGCTGGCCTCTCCAGAGCCAAACAGAATATATTAGAGGAGATCAGAGCGCAGGAACCCATTCAATTGCAGTGTACAGCAGAAACGTCATAGCTACTCATTCCTATCCCGAACTAAGGTAGCCTTACAGAGCGTAGACTAACTCGACATAACGTGCCGCGACCACTATAGCTGCACGCCCCGGGGCAACGCAGAATATATTAGAGCACAGTAGAGCGCAGAAGTCCACTGAAGAGCAATGAATATTTCGAAAGACAAATCTATCCAAACTTAAGCTACACTAACATATCTTAACAAAACGTAGCTTAACCTAACGTCACGTGCCGCGACCACTAATACTGGCCTACACAGAGACAAGCAGAATATAATAGAGGACAGTAGGGCGCAGAAGCCCGCCGCATTGTAGTGTATTGCACAAAAGTCAAGGTATCCTAACCGAATCTGCCCTAACCTAACAAAACGAAGCATATACTGATTCAACCTAACGTTCAACGATCAGCATTGCTGGATTCCGCAAAGCTAATCAGAACATATTATAGGAGAGTAGAGCGCAGAAATCCATAGAATAGCAGTGTATAGCGGAAATGCCAAAGCAATCCGTACCCAACGCAGGCAAACGTTACCCAAACAAATGTAGCATAACTCAACAGAACGTTCCGCGACGTCTATGGCTGGACGCCCCAGGGCAATGTAGGTGATAGTAGAGCACTGTAGAGGGCAGAAATCCACTGCATTACAGTATATAGCAGCTGAGCCAAAGATATCCAAACCTAACTGGACCGAACCTAACCCAACAAAGTGCAGCCTTACCCAACTTAATGCGCCGAGACAACTATTGCTGTCCTCCCCAGAGCCTAGCAGTATATTGTAGAGCACAGTAGATCTCAGCAATACACCGAAGAGCAATGTATAGCACAAATGGCAAAGCTATCCTGTCCTAACTGAACAAAACGTGACAAAGCCAATCGTAAGCTATATATATAATATAACGTGCCAAGACAACCCTTGTTGGCCACTACAAAGCCAAGCAGAATACTCTAGAGCGCAGTAAAGCGCAGAAATCCACCGCAATGCAGTGTACAGCGAAAAGCCATAGATACTCTAAATAAACAAGGCCGAACCAAACATAACCAAATGTAGCCTACCTCAACATATCGTGTCGAGACCGCTATTGCTTGCCACCCCACATCCAAGCAGAACATGTAAGGGCACAGTAGAGCACAGAAGTCCGCCGAATAGCAGCGTACAATGCAAAGGTCAGAGTTATTCTCTCCTATCGTAACAAATAGTAATATAACCAAACGTAACATAACTCAGACTAACGTCACGCAACCGCTACTGCTGGCCGCGCCAGAGCCAAGCAGAACTTATTAGATTGGTGCAGAGCGCAGAAAGGCATAGAATCACAGAGTATAGCAGAAAATTGAAAGCCATCCAAACCTAACCCAAGGCAACATAACATAACCAAACGTAGCATATCTCAGCCTAACTTGCCGAGACCACTATTACTGGCCTCTCCAAAGTCAGGCAGTGTGCAGTAGAGCAATGTAGAGCGTACGAGTCGACCGAATTCTAGGGTAGAGCTAAAAAGTCAGAGTTACCCTATCCTAACCTGACCAAACGTAATATAGCCAAACGTAACATATCCTAACCTTATGTGCCGAGACCACTATTGCTGGCATCCACGGGACCAATCAGAATATACTAGAGCACAATAGAGCGCAAAAATCAGCCGCATCGCAGTGTACAGCATAAAAGCCAATGAAACCATGACCTAACATGTACTAACCAAACCTATTCAAATACAATCTATCCCAATATCTCTTACCGCGACCACTATTGCTGGACTCCCCAGGGCCAAGCAGAATATAGTAGAGCAGATAAGAGATCAGAAATCGACCGAAAAACATTGTATAGCACGAAAGTCAAGGCCATCTATACCAAACACAAACAAACGTAGCACAACCGCACGAAGCCTAGCACAAACTGACGTTCCGAGTGCTGTACTTCTGGCGGCCTCAGAGCCGAGTAGAGCACTGCAGGGCAATGTAGAGCATAGAAATCTACCTAATAGCTGAGTATAGCTCAAACTGGATGTTACTCTATCTTAACCTAACAAAACTCAGCATACCAAGTGTAACATAACCCAAACTTACGCGCCTAGAAAACTACTGTTGGCCTCCCCATCGCCAAGCAGATTATACTGAAGGAGAGTGGAAAGAAGGAGAACACATAATAGCAGTGTACAGCAGATAAGTCAAAGCTCTTCTATCCAAACCCAAACTAACCTAACCAAGCCGAAGGTAAACTGTCTCAATCTAACGTGCCGAGACCAGCATTGCTGCCCTCCCGCGAGCCAAGCAGAACATATTAGCGGAGAGTAGAGTGCGGAAATCCATAGGATACTTGTGTATAGGACAAAAGTCTAGGCTACGCTGTCATAAACTAACCAAACTTAGCATAACCATACGTAAGATAACTCCACCTAACTGGCCGAGTCCACCATTGCTGGCATCCCCAGTGCCGAGTCGAGCATGTCAGTGCATAGAAGAGCGCTGGTATCTACCGAATGACAGCGTACAGCACGAAGGTCGAAGCTATCCTTACCGAATTTAGTCAAGCATGACCTAACCAAACGAAACATAACTGAAACTTACGTGCCTAGAACCCACTTGATGGCCTCCACAGATCCAAGTAGAAAATATTAGATCACACGATAGACCAGAAATCCACCGAAGAGTAGTGTACAGCCCGAAAGTCAAAGCTACCTTATCATAACCTGACCTAACTTAACGTATACAAACGTAACATAACTCTACCTAACCTGCCACGACGACTACTGCTGTCCTGCGCAGAGGCGAATAGAGCATATTACAGGAGAGTCGAGCGCAGAAATCTATATAATCGCAGTGTATAGCGGAGAAGGCTAAGCTGTCCTAATCTATCCCTAATTAACGTGGCCCAACAAAACGTATTCTAACTCAACATAACGTGCCGGGATCACTATTGCTGGCCTCCATGGTTCCAAGCAGAACATGTTAAAGTTCAGTAGGGCGCAGAAGTTCACCGAATGGCAGTGTATAGCACAGAAGTCAAAGGTACCCTGTCTTAACCTAACCGAACGTAACGGAACCAAACGTAACATAACTCAACCCAACGTGGAGAGCCCTGCACTGCTGCCGTCCATAGAGCCAAGAAGTCCATAGAATCGCAGTTCATATCGCTAAAGTCAAGGTTATCCTATCCTAACATATCCAAACGTAATGTAGCACTGACTAACGTGCCGAGGACACCATTACTCGCCACCAAAGATCACAGCAGAACGTACTAGGACACAGTAGAGTGCAGATATCAGCCGCATTGCAATGTACCGTACAAAAATCGAAAATATCGTGACGTAACCTGACCTAACCTACACTAACCAAAAGTAACATAACTCAGCCTAATGTGCCGAGACCACTATTGCTGGCCTCCCCAGGTCCAAGCGGAACGTATGAGAGCGCATTCGAACGCAGAGATACACCGAAAACCAGTGTATAGCACAAAAGTCTCAGCTTTTCTGTCCTAACATGACCAATCGTTACAAAACCAAGCGTAACACAACGCAACCCCGCGTGCCGGGCCCACTATTGCTACACTCCCGAGAGCCTAGCAGAATATATGAGAGGAGAGTCGTGATCAGAAATCTACATGATCGCAGTGCATGTCAAAAAATTCAAAGCTCCCCAAAGATAATCAAGGATAACATAACCTAACCAAACTTTGCCTATCTCAAACTAACGTACCGAGACCACTGTTACTGGCATGCCCAGGGTCGAGCAGAGTATAGTAGAGCAATGTAGAGCGTAGATATCCAACAAAACCAGTGTATAACTCAAATGTCGAATCCTAACCAAGCCAAACGTGATATAGCCAAACGTAACGTATCTCAACCTAACGTGCCTAGACGAATACTGCTGGCCTCCGCATAGCAAAGCAGAGCACATTACAGCGGAGTAGAGCGCAGGAGACCATAGAATAGAAGTGTTGAACACTAATGTCAAAGCTAACATATCCTAACCTAGCCAAACGTACCATAGCCAAGCGTAACGTATATCAACCCAACGCGCCGCGACAGCTATTTCTGGCCTTCACAGAGCCTAACAGAATATGCTAGAGCACAGTAGGCTGCAGAAATGCGCCGCATAGCAGTGTACAGCGGAAGAGTCGTAGTAGCCCTAACTTAACCCAAACTAACCCAACCGAGCAGAACATGAGCTAACACAGTCTATCGTGCAGTGGCCACTATTGCTGCCCTCCCCAGAGGCAAGCAGGATAAGGTGGAGCACAGCAGAGCGCAGACATGCACCGAGTAACAGTGTACAGCACGAAAGTCGAAGATACACAATCCCAACATAACCAAACGTAACATAACTGAAACTAATGTGGCGCGACAGCTACTGCTGGCGTGCACAGAGGAAAGCGTAAAACAATGGAGCACAGTAGAGCGCAGAAGGTCATAGAAGTGCAGCGCTGAACACAAGTGCTGAAGCAATCCTAACCTTACCCAAGCAAACTTTACCTAGCCAAACGTACTCAAACACAACGTAAAGTCCCGCGGACGATACTGCCGGCCTCCCAAGGTCTAAGCATAACATATTGGAGGAGAGTGGAGCGCAGAAATCAATAGGATGGCAGCGTATGGCAGAAAAGTCTAAAGTATCCTTATCTAACCCAAACTAACCTAACCATGCCAAACGTAATATAGCTCAACGTAACGTGCAGAGAGGAATATTGCTCGCCTCATCATTGCCAAAGAGAATATACTGGAGCAAAGGAGAGAGCAGAAATCCGCTGCATTGCAGTGTACAGCGCAAGAGTAGAAGACATCCCATCAGAACATGTCCTGATCTAACATGACCAAGCATAGCCTGACCCTACCTAACGTGCCGCGACCAGTATTGCTGCCCTACGCAGAGCCACGCAGAACAATTTAGAGGGCGGTAGAGCGCGGACACCCACTGAACCTCAATGTAAAGCAGAAGTGTCAAAGCTACCCAAACATAACCCAAACAAACGTAACATTCCCAAACGTAGCAAAACTGAGGATAACGTGCCGCGCCCACTATGGCTGGACGCCCCAGGTCCAAGCAGACTATAGTGGAGCACCGTAGAGCGCCGAAATCCACCTAATAACAGTGTACAGCACGAAGGTCAAAGCTATTCTAGGTGAACGTGACCAAACGCAACATAACCGAACGTGATATTGCTATACCTAATGTGTCGCGAGCACTATTGCTGGCGTCCCCAGTGCGAAGTGGAAAATATTAGCTCACAGTCGAGCGCAGGAATCCACCGAATAGCAATGTACAGCAGGAAAGTCACATTTATGCTATCCTAACCCAATCGAACTTAACGTAACCAACGCAACGTAACTCAACCCAACGTGACGAGACGTGTATTGAGCCCCTCCGCTGCCGTGACCGAGCAGACAATGCTAGATAGCCTGCTATTAGGTGGATTTCTGCGGTCCGCAGCGCTCTAAAGCTTTCAGGTTTGCTCTGGAAAGGACAGCAATAGTGGTGTCGGCACGATAGGATAGGTCAGGCTATGCTTGGCTATGTTCTGTTGGTTATGGTTAGGCTGGTGTTGCTTCGACTTCTCTGATGTACACAGCGATTCTATTGATTTCTGCGTTCTAACGTCCACTAGTATGTTTTGCTTGACTCTGCGGAGGGATGCAATGGCAGTCGCAGCACGTTACGTTGGGCTATGTTTGGTTTGGTTATGTAACGGTTGGTTATGTTAGGAGCGAATAGCTTTGTATTTAGTGTTGTAGGCTGCTAATCGGTGGATTTCTGCGCTCCACAATGCTCTAGTATGTCCTGCTTGTCTCTGTGGAGGGCAGCAATAGCGGTCCCGGCACGCTAGATCGAATCAGGCTGTGTTTGATTATGTTCTGTTGGTAAGGGTAAGGCATGTGTATCCCTGTACTTTCTGATATACACTGGGTTCTATTGATTTCTGCGTTCTACTCATCACTTATATGTGCTGCTCGACTCTGTGGAGGTCCGCAATGGTGATGGCGCCACGTTATGTTGAGTTATGTTATGTTTGCTTATGTCAGGATTGGCTTTGTCGGGAGAGGGTATCTGTGACTTCAGTGCAATAGTCTGCTATTTGGCGGACTTCTGCGCCTTACATTGCTCCAGTGCCCTCAGCTTGGATCCTAGAATGGCATTAATAGTTGTCTCGGCACGCTATGCTGGGTCAGGTTACTTCCCGCTAGGTTGTTATGAAAAGTTTGGTTAGGATGCCAATAACTTTTGTGTTGTATAATACTACTCGGAGGATTTCAGCGCTCTTCTTTGGTCTAGTATGTCCTGCTTGGCTCTGGGGATGCCAGTAACCGTGGTCGCGGCTGGTAAGGTTAAGTTAGGGTACGTTTGGTCATGTTACGATTCCTTAGGTTGGCGTGGGTTGAAATGACTATAGTGCTATTGTCTGTTACTAGGAGCATTTCTGCTCCCTACAGTGCTAGAATATTCTCAGCTTGGCTCTGGGAAGGCCAGAAATGGTGGTCTCGGCACGTAAGGCTGAGTTGGGTTACGTTTGGTTATGTCACGGTTGGTTTGGTTAGGAGAGGTGTCTTAGACATTAGATCTATAGTCTGCTATTAGTTGGATCTTTGCGTTCCACAGTGCTCTAATATATTCAGCTAGGCCCTGGGAAGGCCAGGAATAGTGGTCTCGGCACGTCATGTTGATCCATGTTACGTTCGGTTCGGTTGAGTTAGGCAAAGTTGGGTTAGGATAGCTTCAACTTCTGTGCAGTAAACTGACATTCGGGGGATTTCTGCGCTCTCCGGTTGTCTAGTATGTCCTGTTTGGCTCTGGGTTGGGCAGCAATTGGATTCTCGGCGCGTTAGGTTGAGTTAGGCTCCGTTTGGTTATGTTTTGTTGGTTTGGGTTAGGTTTATGCAGCTATGACTCTTCTGATCTGCACTGCGTTTCTGTCGATTACTGCGTTCTACGCTCCTCTAAAGTGTTCTTCTTGGCTCTGGGGAGGCCAGCAATATTGGTCGCGGCACGTTAGTTTGAGTTATGTTACATTTCGTTATGTTACGATTGGATAGGTAAGGAGTAGTTAGTTTTGTCTTTAGCGCTATGGTCTGCTTTTAGGAGGATCTGTGCTACCTACGGTTCCCTAATGTATTCAGCTTTACACGGGAAAGGCCAGCAAAAGTTGTCTCCGAACGTTATATTTAGTCAGGTCACATTCGGGTATTTTGGGTTTGCCTGAGTTTGGTTATGATATATTTGACTTATGTGCCGTTCACTCCTATTCGGAGGATCTTTGGGCTCTCCTGCGCCCTAATTTATCCAGCTTGGTGATGGGGAGGACAGCAATAGCGGTCTCGGCACGCTATGATTTGTTATGCTACGATTGGCTATGTTTTCTTCGTTTGGGATTGGTTAGGGTGGCTTTCACTACTATGACGTGCGCTGCAATTCTATGGATTTCGGCGTTCCACATTCAATTAATGTGTTCTGCTTGGCCCTGTCAAGGCCAGCTATAGTGCTCGCGGCACGATGAGTTGAGTTATGTTGCGTTTGGTAATGTTACGATTGGTTACGTTAGGAGAGGATTGCTCCGACTTCAGAGATATTGTCTGCAATTAGGTGGATTTCTGCGCCCCACAGTACTCTAATATTTTCAGCTTGGCTCTGGGAATGCCAGCAGTAGTGGTCACGGCCGGCTAGGTTGTGTTAGGCTATGTTTGGTTATTCCCCGTTGGATTGGGTTTGAGTTGGGCAGCTGCGACTTTTCCGATATACGTTTCGATTCTATGAATTTCTGCATTCTACTCTCCGTTGATGTGTTCCGCTTGGCTCTGCGCAGGCCAGCAATGGCGGTCGCGGCATTACAGATTGAGTTATGATACGTTTGGTCATTTTAAGCATTGTTTGGTTAGGAGAGGATAGCTTTGACTTCAGTGCTATGGCCTGCTATTAGGTGGACTTCTGCGCCCTAGAGTGCTCTAACATTTTCAGAATGGCACTGGGAATGCAAGCAATGGTGTTCTCGGCAGGCTAGGTTGAGTCAGGTTACGTTTGGATAGGTTGGGTTGGGCCAAGTTTGGTTAGGATAGCTTTAACTTTTGTGGTGTACACTGCTAATCCGTGGATTTCTGGGGTTTAGTGTGCTCTAGTATATCCTGTTTAGCTCTGGCGTGGGCAGCAATAGCTGTCTCGGCAGGCTAGGTGATGTTATTCTATGCTTGTTTACGCTCCGTTGATTTGGGTTAGGCTTTGGTAGCTTTGAATTTCCTGTTAAGCACCGCAGTTATACTGATTTCTGCGTTCTACACTCCACTAACGTGTTCTGCTTGGCTCGTTTGAGGCCAACAATAGTTTTCTCTGCACGATATGTTGTGTCGTGTTACGTTCAGTTAGGTTGGGTTTGGCTAAGTACAGTGAGGGCAGCTTTAACCTTTGTGCTGTACACTGCTGTTCGGTGGATTTCTGCGCTCTACTGTGCTCAAGCATGCCCTGCTCGGCTCTGGGGATGGCAGCAATAGCGGCCTCGGTACGTTCGGTTGAGTTAGGTAACAATATGTTATGTTACGAGTGGTTATGTTAGGGGAGGATAGCTTTGTCTTTAGTGACACAGTCTTCTATTGGGTGGATATCTGACCCTACAGGCCTCTAATGTTTTCAACTTGGCTCTGGGAACGCCAGCAAAGGTGATATCGGCACTTTATGCTGAGTCAGGTTACGTTCGGTTAAGTAGGGTTAGGCCAAGTTTGGTCAGGTTAGCTTCAAGTTTTGTGCTTCACGCTGCCATTGAATGGATTTCGGCTCTCTACAGTGCTCTGGTATATCCTGCTTGGATCTGGGGCTGGCAGCAATAACGGTCTCGTCGCGTTTTGTTAACTCAGGCTATGTTTGTTCCTGTTCAGTTGGTTTGGGTTAGGCTTGGGTAGCTTTAACCTTCCTGACATACGCGGCCATTATATGGGTTCCTACATTCTTGTCTCCACTAATGTGTTCTCACTTGACTCTGTGGAGGCCAGCAATAGAGGTCGCTGCACCTTATGTTGTGTCATATTACGTTCAGTTGGTTTTGGTCCGGCTATGTTTGGTTAGGATAGCTTCACCTTTTTTTGCTGTACACTGCTACTCGGTGGATTTCTGCGCTTAGGTTGGGTCGGGATAAGTTTGGTCAGTGTAGCTTTAACTTTTGTGCTGTACACTTCTATTCGAAGCTTTCCTGCACCCTACTGCTCTCTAATATTCCTTTCTTGTCCCAGGGGAGGGCAACAATAGCGGTGTCGGCACGTTATGCTGAGTCAGGCTCTGTTTGGCTATGTCCTGTTGGTTTGGGTTAGGCCTTTCTAGCTTTTACTTTTTCGATACACACTGCGGTTAAATGGATTTCTGCGTTCTACTTTCTACTAATGTGTCCCGCTTGACTCTGGATAGGTCAGCAATGGTGGTCGCGGCACGTTAGTTTGAGTTATGTAAGGTTTGGTCCTGCTACTTTGGTTTAGGTTAGGAGGGGACAGCTTTGTCATTAGTGCTCTAGCCTGATATAAGGTGGATATCTGCGCCGTACGACACTCTAGCGTTTTCAGCTTGCCTCTGGGTAGGAGAGAAATAGTCATCTCGGCACGTTCTGTTGAGTCAAGTTACCTTCGGTTAGATTGTGTTATGCTGAGTTTGGTTGGAGTAGTTTTAACTCCTGTGTTATGCACTCCTATTCGGTGTATACCTGCCCTCTAGTCGCCCCTAGCATGTCCTCCACGGATCTGGCGGGGGCAGCAACAGCTGCCCCGGCACGTTAGGTTGAGTCAGGCTATGCTTGGTTATGTTCCGTCTGTTTGGGCTAGGCTTGGGTAGCTTTGGCTCTTCTGATATACACTGCGATTATATGGATTTCTGCGCCCTGCTCTCCACCAATATGTTCTGCTCGGATCTGGGGAGGCCAGCAGTAATGGTCGCGGCTCGTTACGTTGAGTTAAGCAGCGTTCGGACATATTACGTATGGACATGTTGGGATAGGTTACCTTCGACTTTTCTGCTATTTACTGCGATTCTGTGGACATCTGCGATCTGCTCTCCTCTAACATGTTATGCTTGCCTCTGAGGAGCGGGCAATGGTGGTCTCGGCACGTTAGGAATAGTTAGGTTGCGTTCGGTTACGTTAGGACAGTTTCCCTCTCACTTTGGTGCTACAAACTGCAATACGGTACATCTCTGCGCTTTACTCTCATCTAATATGTTCCGCTTGGCAGAGACTTCTGTGCTATACACTGCTATTCGGTGTATTTGTACGCCCTACGTTGCAATACTCTACTCTGGTCGAATCTGGGGAGGCAAGTAATTATAGTCTCGGCACGTTGGTTTGAGTTAGGCCACGTTTGGTCAGGTTACGATAGTTTGGGTTTCGTTCGGGTAGCTTTGAGATATGTGCTGAACACTGACATCCTATGGACTTCTGTGCTCTTCTGTGATCTACTGTAATCCGCTTGCCTCTGCGGAAGCCATCAATAGTGGTCGCTGCACGCTAGGTTGGATTTGATTGCGTTCAGTCGTGTTAGGATTGTTTGGGATAGGTTAGGGTATCTTTGACATATGTGCTCAACACTGACATCCTATGGACTTCTGTGCTCTGCTGTGCTCTACAATATTCTGCATGTCTCTGGGGAAGCCAGCAACAGTGGTCGCGGCACGATAGGCTCAGTTACTCTACGTTTGGCAAGGTTCGGCTGAGTCAGGTTAGGATAGGGTATCTTCTTCTTTTGTGCTATGCATTGGAATTTGGTGACCTTCTGCGCTCTACTGTACTCTAGTATACCCCGCTCGACTCTGGGGATGCCAGCATTGGTGGTCATGGCACGGTAGGCTGTATTAGTCTATGCTCGGTTAGGTTCCGGTTCGTTAGGTCAGGATAGGCTGCCTATGTCTCTTATGATATACACCGGTATTCGGAGGGCTTCTGTGCTCTACATTGCTCTACCCTACTCTGTTCCCCACTGGAGAGACCAGCAATAGCGGTCGTGGCACGATAGGCTGATTTATGTAACGTTCGTTGGGTTAGGAGAGGACATGTTAGGTTAGAATGTCTTTGACGTTAGTGCTTTACAATGACATTTGGCGGCTTTCTGCGCTTTACTGTGCTGTAATATATTCTGCTTGGCTATGGGGAGCCAAGTAGTTGTTGTATCGGCACGATAGACGGGGTCATGTTCCGTTTGGGTATACTTCGATTGGCTAGTTTGGGATAGGATAACATTGACTTTTGTGCTGTGCACAGCTGTTCGGTGGACTTCTGCGCTCTACTGTGCTCCAGCAACTTCTGAGTGTCTCTATGGAGATCAGATACAGTGGTCTCGGCAGGTTAGTTTAAGTTTGGTTAGGTTGGTTTATATTACGTTTGCATAAGTGGGTATAGTGTAGAGTTGACTTTTGTGCCATACACTGCTTCTCGTCGGTTTCCTACGCCCTGTATTGCTCTAATAATTTCTGCTTGACTGCGGAGATGCTAGTAACTGTGGTCCTGGCACATTAGGTATTACTATGCTACGTTTTGTTAGGTTACATTTGCTTGGGTTACGTTTGGATAGGTTCGACTTTCGAGGTATACAGTGGCATTCGGTGGATTTCCGCGTTCTACTGTGCTCTACTATACTCTGCTCGACTCTGGGATGGACGGCAATAGTGGTGGCGGCACATCAGTTTTCGTCATTCTACGTTTGATTAAGTTGGGCTAGCTTACGTTAGGTTACGATGTCTCTGTCTTTTGTGCTATACACTGCAATTTTGCGACTTCTGCACTCTACTGTACTCTAGCATATTTTGCTTGTTTCTGGGTAAGCCAGCAGTAGCGGCCTCGGCGCGTTACGTTAGGTTTGGTTACGTTTGATTATATTTCGTTTGGATACGTTACGATAGGATGAAGGTGACATTAGTGCTATAGACTGTTTTTCGCTGGATTTCTTCGCACTGCATTGGTCTACTATATTCTTCTCGACTCCATGGAGGCCTGTAATTGTGGCCTCGGCACGTTACGTTGAGTTAGTCTACGTTCGGTCAGGATATATTACACAGGGATATGTTCGGATTGAATTGACTTTCGATCTATATACTGTTGTTCGGTGGAATTCAGCGCTCTACTGTGCTCTGGTATGTTTTGTTTTGCTCTGGGTAGGACAGCAATGGTTTTCTTGGCACGTTATGTACAGTTAGGCTACGTTCGGTTATGTAACCTTTGGAACAGATTAGGTTAGGTTATCCATGGCTTTTTTGCTACGCATTCCATTGCTGTGGATTATGATAGGCTACGTCTGGTTATGTTACGTTTGCTTAGGGTAGGATAGGGTAGCTTCTACTTTAGCGCTATGCACTGCTATTCGATGGACTTCCGCGCTCTAGCGTCCTCTAATATGTTCAGTTTGGCTACGGGAAAGACAGCAATAGTTGTCTCGGCACGTTACGCTCAGTTGTCCCGCATTCTGTTATTTTAGGTTAGGATAGCCTTGACTTTTTTGCTTTACGCAGCAATGTGGCGGTTTTCTACGCTCTACTGTGTTCTAGTATATTCTGCTTGGCTCTGGGGTTGCCAGCAATATTGGTCTAGACACGTTAGGTTCAGTTAGGTTACGTTTGGTTACGTTACCTTTGCTTACGTTACGTTTGGATAGGTTAGGCTAGGATAACCTTGACTTTTGCGCTGTAGGCTGCTATTCGGTGGATTTCTTCTCACTACTGCAATCCAATATGCGCTGCCTTGATCTGGCGATGCATGAAATGTTGGCCGCCGTGCGTTAGGTTGATTCATGTTACGTTTCGTTAGGTTCGGTTTGTTTGGGTTAGGTTAGCATATCACTGACGTCTGTGCTGTACACAGGTTTCTGGCTTCCACTGTGCTCTAGTATATTCTGCTTGTCTATTTAGAGGCCAGCATTATAGGTCTCGTCTCGCTAGTGCGAGTTTTGTTGCGTTTGGTTATGTCACGATTGGCTAAGTTAGGATAGCATAGCTTAGGCTTTTGTGCTGTTCGACGCAATTCGGTGGATTTCTGCGCCCGACGTTGCTCTACCTAACTCTGTTCGACTCTCGGGAGGCCAACAATGTTGATCGCGCCACGTTAGGTTGGGATAGGTTGCGTTTGGTTAGGTTCGGCTAAGATGTATTAAGTTATGATAGCTTCGACTTTTGTCCTACACAATGCTATTTTATGGGCTTCTGCGCTCTTCAGTTCGCTTCCACACACTGCTTGTCTCTGTGGACTCCAGGAATAATGCTGTCGGCAGGCTTGGACGAGACATACTGCGTTTGGTTAGTTTGGGTTTGGTTAGGTTTGGTTGGGATAGATTTGACTTTTGTGCTATACGCTGCTATTCTGTGTACTTCAGCGCCCTATATTGCTCTGCTGTACGCTGCTCGGCTCCCGTGAGGCCAGCGAAAGTGGTCGTCGCACCCCACGTTGTGTTACGTTACTACTGGCAATGCCGCGTTTGGTCAGGCTAGGGGAGGATAAATTCAATTTTTACGTTGCACGTTGCTATTCGGTGTATTCCTGCGCTGCCCTTAGATACACTATACTATGCTCGATTGCAGGGAGACCAGAAATGGTGGTCGTGGCACGATGGTGTGAGTTTGGTTACGTTCGGTTTGGTTAGCTTAGGTAAAGTTTAGTTAGGAAGGCTTTGACTTTTGTGCTATACATTGCTATTCGGTGGATTCCTGCCCTCTACTGTGCTCTAGTTTATTCGTGCTTGGTTTTTGGGAGAAGTGTAGTATTGGTCTCGGTACGTTTGTGAGAGTTATGTTGCGTCAGGTTATAATACGTTTGGTTGAGTTAGGATAGGGTAGCATAGGCTCTTGTGCTATACACCGCTATCCGGTGGACCTCACTGCTCTACTGTGCTCTATCATATTCTGCTTGCTTCTGGGGACGCCAGCAGTAGTGGTCGGGGTTCAATTGTTTCGGTTATGTTATATTCCTCTAGGTTAGGTTAGGCTTGGTTTGGTCAGCATGTCTCTGACTTTTGCGCTACAAACTGCAATGCTGTACATTTCTACGCTCTGGTGTACCCTAATACGTTCCACGCGGCTCTGGCGAGGCCAATAATAGTGGTCTCGGAAAGTTAGGTTGTGCCATGTTACGCTTGGTTACGCTAGGTTAGTCTGGGTTAGGATGGATGCCTTCGTCTTTTCTGTTGTGCATTGCCATTCTGTGGGCTTCGGCGCTCTACTTTCCTTTAATATGTTCAGATTGGCTCTAGTGAGGCCAGCAATAGCGGTCGCGGCACGTTAATTTGAGTTATGCTACGATTGGCTAGGATACGTTGCCTTTGTTATGTTGGGATAGATACGGCTTTCGTGATATACACTGCTACACGGTGGACATCCGCCCTCTGCTCTGCTCTAATATATTTTGCTCGACGCTGGGACGGACGGCAATAGTGTTCACCGAACTTTAATTTCAGTCTGTGTACGTTTTCTTAGGTTGGGTAAGGTGAGGTTAGTTTAGGATAACTCCGACTTTTGTGCTATACACTGCTGTCCGGTAGATTTCTACGCTTTACATTGCTATAATATACTCTGCTCGACATTGGCGAGGCCAGCAATATCGGTCGCGGCACGTTAAGTTGTGTTAGGTTACGTTTGTATTTATTAGGTTACGTTGGGTTAGGCTGCGATGTCTATTACTTTTGTGCTACTCACCACAATTCTATGGACTTCTGCTCCATATTGTGCGCTACCACAATCTGCCTGTTTTCGGGGATGCCAGGAATAGTGGCCGCGGCAGGTTAGGTTGAGCTATGTTACGTTTGGTTAGGTAATGCTTGGCTGGGTTAGGATGGGATAGATGTGACTTTTGCAGGTACACTGCTATGCGGTGGATTTATTAGCCCTACAGCGCTCTAACATGTTCTGCTTGGCTCTATGGTAGCCAGCAATAGTGGTCTTGGCACGCTGGGATGAGTTATGTTACGCTTGGCCTGGCAAGGTTAGGAAATGTTTGCTCAGTATACGTTTGACTTTTATGCTATACACTGCAGTTTGGTGGCTTTCTACGCTCTACTGTGCTCTAGTATATTCTGCTTGTCTCTTTGGAGGCCAGCAATAGAGGTCTAAGCACGTTAGGTTGTGCTTCGTTACGTTTGGTTGTGCTATGTTTGGTTAGTTTAAGAGATTATAGCTCTGCCACTTGTGCTGCACACGGCTATTCGGTGGAGTTCTGCGCTCCACTGTGATCTAATATTCCCTGCTTTGCTCTGAGAATTCCAGAAATGGTGGCCGCGGCGCGTTAGGTTCACGTGGGTTACGTTTTGTTGGGTTATGTATGTTTGGGTTAGGTTGGAATATCTTTGACCTTCGTGTTATGCGTTGCCATCCTATGGACTGCAGAGCACTATTCTCCACTAATATACCCTGCTTGGCAACGGGCATGCCGGCAATACTTGCCTCGGCGCGTTAGGTTGTGGTAGGATACGTTTGGTTAGGTTATGGTAGACATGGTATGGTTTGGATGGCTTCAATTTTTGCGCTGTACACTGCTACTGGTTGGATTTCTGCTCTCTGCTCTTCTCTAATATGCTCTGATTGGCGCTGTGGGGGCCAGTAATAGTTGTCTCGGCACGTTAGTTTGAGATAGCCTGCGTTCGGTTGGGTTACGCATGGTTAGGTTGGAAACGGGTAGCTTCGTCTTTTGTGCTATACTCTGCTATTCGGTGCATTTTTGCGCTCTATTTCCATCTAATACACCCTGCGTTGAACTGGGAATGCTAGAAGTGGTGGCCGCGGCGCGTTAGGGTGAGTTAGGCAGTGCTTGGTTAATAGAAGTTTATTTGGGTTTGGTTTGGATATGTTTGATATTCGTGCTATACACTGCCATTCTATGGACCTCTGCGCTCTACTCACCTTTAATGTGCCCTGTTCGGCGATGGGAGGTCCAGCGATTGTGGACTTGGTACGTTAGGTTGGGATTGGTTACGCTAGATTATGTCATGTTAGGTCAGGGTATGTCAGGATATCACACACATTTTTGCAGTACGCTGCTATTCGAACGATTCCAGCGTTCTACATTGCTCTACTATAGTCTGCTTAGCTCTCATGAGGCCAGCAATGGCTTTTGGGTCACGTCAGTTTCTGTTACGTTGCGTATGCCTATGCCACGATTAGTTAGGATTGGATAGGGTACCTTTGACTTTCGTACTATATACCGCCATTCGGAGGACTTCTATGCCCTACATTGCTCTACTAGCGTCTACCTGAATCTGTGGAGGCCGGCAATAGCGGTCGAGGCAAGTTCGGCTGAGATAGGTCACGTTCGTCTGAGATAGGTCACGTTTGGCTGTGTTAGGTTAGCGCAAGCTTGGTTATGGTAGCTTTGACTTCCGTGGTATGCACAGTGGTTCGGTGCCTTCCTGTCCTCCACGGTGCTCCACGCTAATGTGCTAGACCCTGGGGATGCTAGCAATAGTTGTCGTGGCACGTTACGTTGTGTCTTCTACGACAGGTTAGGTTACGTTAGTTTGTGTTAGGTTTGGATATCTTTGACTCATCTGCTGTACACTGCGATCCGATGGAATTCTGCGCGCTACTGTCCTCTAATATGTTCTCCCTGGCTCTGGGAAGGCCAGCATTGTGTGGTGGGGGCACGTTAGGTTGAGCTTGGTTACGCATGGTGGTGTTACAGTTGGTAAGGTTAGGATACTGTACCCTTCACTTTTGTGCAACATACTGCCTTTCGGTGGATTTCTCCGCTCTACTGTGCCCTAATAAGGTCTGCTTTGTTCTGGGCAGTCCAGAAATGGCGGCCGCTGCATGTTAGGTTGAGTTAGGTTTCGTTTCGTTAGCTTAGGTTAGGACAAGTTGGTTAGAATATCTTATACTTTTGTGCTATGCACCACAATTCGGTGGATTTCTGCGTTCTACTATGCTCTAGTATGTTCCTCCTGTCTCTGGGGAGGATTGGTCTCTGAACCTTAGGTTTAGCTAAATTACGTTTTGTTATGACACGTTTGGTCAAGTTAGGATAGGATAGCATAGACTTTTATGTTGTACACTGCCGTTCGTTGGATTTCAGTGCTCTGCATTGCTCTAATATGCTCTGCATGACTCTGGAGGGGCAGCAATAGTGGCCTTGGCACGTTAGGTTGACTCAGGCAGCGATTGATTGTATTAGGCTTGGATATGTGTGGGTATGGAAGCCTTTACTTTTATGCTATACACTGCTATTCGGACTATTTCTGCGTTCGACATTGCTATGCTCTACCCTGCTTATCTCTCGTGAGGCCAGCAATAGCGGGCGTGGCACGTAAGCTTGTGTTACGATACATCCGCTTATATTACGTTTGGTTAGGCTAGGAAAGGATAGCTTTAACTTTTGCGCTATACACTGCTATTCGACGGATTCTTGCGCTCTACATTGCTGTACTATACTTTGCTCCACTCTTGGGAGGCCAGCAAAAGCTTTAGTGGCACGATTGGTTGTGTTACATTACGTTCGTCATGTTATATTTGGGGACGTTTGGTAAGGATGGCTTTGACTTTTGTGTTATACTCTGCTATTCGGTGGATGCGTGCGCTTTACATAGCTCTACTGTACTCTGCTCGACTCCGGAGAGTCCAGTAATACTGTTCTCGGCACGTTATGTTTTGTCAGGTTACGTTCGGTTGGGCCGGGTTAGACTATGTTTGGATATGATAGCTACAACCATCTTCCTGTACACTGCTATTCGGTGGGATTCTGCACTCTACTGCGCTTTAGTATGTTCTGCTTTGCCCTGGGAGGGCGGCAAATGCGGTCTCTGCGCGTTCGTTGAGTTAGGCTGTGTTTTCATATGTTGTGCTCGTTTGGGTTAGGTTTCGGTACCTTTGACTCTTCTGATATACACTGTGACAATATGGATATCTAAGTTCTACTCTCCGTTAGCGTGTTCTGTTTGGCTCTGTGGAGGCCAGCAGTAGTGGTCGCGGCGCGTTAGTTTGAGGTAGGTTACGTTTCGTTGTGTTACGGTTTGGTAGCTTAATAGATGGTAGCTTTGTCTTTAGTGCTATAGTATGCCATTGGGTGCATTTCTGCGCGCTGCTGTGCTCTAACTTTGCACCTTGTCTCTGGTAATTTCAGGAAGAGTGCTATTGGCACGTTACGTTGAGTCAGGTTATGTTCACTTCGGGATGTATACGCAACAATTAGTTAGGATAGCATTGGCTTTTGCGGTATACACAGCTATTCAGTGCGTTTCTGCGCCTTATTGTGCTCTAGTGTGACCTGCTTCGCTCTGGGGAGAGCAGCAATGGCGGATTTGGCACGTTAAGTTGAGTTAGTCTATGTTAGTTCATGTCCCACTTGTTTGGGTTAGGCCTGGGTAGCTCTGACATTTTGACATACACTGCGACTCTATGGATGCCTGCGTTCTACTCTCAACTGATGTGTTATGCCTGGATCTTGGGATGCCAGCAATAGTGTCCGCAGAACGTTCGGTTGAGTTAGGTTGCGTTTTGTAATGTTACGATTGGTAAGGTTAGGAGAGTGTAGCTTTGAATTTAGTGCCATGGTATGCAATTAGGTGGTACACTGCGCCATACTGTGCGCTTGTATCTTCAGCTTGGCTACAGGTATGACAGCTACCGTGGTCTCGGCGCGTTATGATCAGTCAGGATACGTTATGCTAGGGTGGGATATTCTAATCTTGGGCAGGATAGCTTTAGCTTTCGTGCTATACACTGCTATTCGGTCGATTTCAGCGTTCTAAATTGCTCTGCTTTACTGTGTTTAGCTCTCGCGAGGTCAGTAATAGCGGCCGTAACACGCCAGTTTGTGTTTCTTTACGTCTGCTTAAGTTACATTTTGATAAGTGAGGACAGTGTAGCATTGACTTTTGCGCTATACACGTACACTCGGTGGATGTCTGCGCTATACTTTTCTCTAATATGCTCCGCCCGACGCTGGCTATGACAGCAATCGTGGTGTCCGCACGTTAGTTTTAGTTACGCTGCGTTTGGTTAGGTTACGCTGGACCAGGTTAGTATAGGGTAGCTTTGACTTTTATGCTGTACACTGCTGTTCGGTGGAATCCGTCTGTCTACTGTGATCTGATATGCACTGCTTGGCACTGGTGAGACCAGCAATAATGGTCTCGGCACGTTACGTTGAGTTACTCTGCGTATGGTTGAGTTAGGTTTTGTCTGGTTAGGTTGGGGTATTTTCGACTTTTGTGCTTCACGCATCAGTGCGGCGGATTTCTGCGATCTACTGTGCTCTAGTACAGTCTTCTTTGCCCTGGGGCGTTCAGCAATAGCGGTCTTGGCACGTTAGGTTGAGTTAGGTTACTTTATGTTGTGCTACGTTTGGTTAGGTTAGGAAAGTGTAGCTTCGACCTTTGTGCCGCACACTGCTGTACGGTGGAATGACGCACTCTACTCTTCTCTAGTGTACCCTGCCCTGCTCTGGGAATTCCGGAGATAGTGTTCGCGGCACGTTTGTTTGAGTCGGGTCACGTTTAGTAAAGTTATGCTTATTTGAGTCGAGTATGGGAAGCTTTTACTTTTCTGCCATACGCTGCGATTCTATGGATTCCGGCGCTCTCCTCTCCTCTAATATGTTCTGCATGGCGATAAGGAGGCCAGCAACACCACGTCGGGTAATGTCAGGGTACGTTTGCTTATAGTACGTTATTATAGGCTAGGACAGGGTGGAGTCGACTTTTGCGTCATAGGTTCCTATTCGGCGGATCTCTTCGCTCTACATTGCTCCAGTATACTCTGCTCGGCTCTTGGGAGGCCAGTAATTGTGGTCCTGGCACGGTAGACTGAGTTAGGCTACGTTTGCTTATGTTACGTTTGGCTAGGTTAGGATAGGATAGCCTGTTGTGCTATGCAATGCTTTTCGGCGGATTCCTTTGCTCTACATTGCTATAGAATACTGTGCTAGACTCTCGGGATGCCAGCAAAATTGGTCGCGGCACGTTACGTTGAGTTAGAAAACGTGCAGTTATTATAGGTTACGGCGCGTTAGGATAGGATAGCCTTGACTTTTGTGATTTACACTGTAATTCGATCGATATCTGCGTCCCGCGTTGCTCCACTAGCATCTGCTTGTCTCGGGGGGTCGGGGGGGGGG
>NW_016908361.1:95152-109891 GCF_001483705.2 Eufriesea mexicana
TAGGGTAATAATTCTTCTGCTTTTCTGCTTTACACTTGAATGCTGCCGATTTCTGCTCTGTACTGTGTTCTGGCATATTGTGCTTGGCTCTGTAGAGGTGAGCAATAGTGGTGTACGGACTTGAGGTTAGGTTAGGTTACGTTCGGTTATGTTACGTACAGTTAGGTTAGGATTGGCTAACTTTGACTTTTGTGCTGTGCACCGCCATTCGTTGGACTTCTGCGCCATCCATTGCTCTACTGCTCCCTGCCCGACTCTGGAGGGACATGCAATATCGGTCGTGGCACGATAGGTTGGGTTATGTTACATTTGGTTAGGTTAGGTTTGGTTAGGTTTGGTCGTGAAGGCTTTGACTTTTGTGTCATAGACTGATATTCGGTGGATTTCTGCGTTCTACATTGCTCTAGTATACTCTGCTCGACTCTCGGTATGCGAGCAATAGTGGTCGAGGCACGTGTGGTTGTAGTAGGTTATGTTTGGCTAGGTTAGGTTAGGTTACGTTGGGATATTGTGGCTTTGACTTTAGTGCTTTAAACTGCTGCTCGGTGGATTACTGCGTTCTAGTGTGCTCTAATATGCTCTGCATTGCTCTGTGGAGTCCAGAAATTGCGGTTGCGGCGCTTCAGGTTGAGTCAGGTTACGTTAGGTTAGGTTGCGATGGTTTGGGTTAGATTTGGATACCTCTCCATTCTCTGCTAAACACTGCAATTCTAAGGGTTTCTGCGCTCTACTCTCCCGTAGCACTTTCACCTTGGCTCTGGGGCGTTCAGCAATAGATGTCGCGGCACGTTAGGTTGAGTTAAGTTACGTTTGTTTATGTTACGTTTGGTCAGGTTAGGATATGACCGCTTTGACTTCCGTGCTATACACCGCGATTATATGGATTTCAGGGATGCACTCGCTTCTAATTTGCTCTGCTTGTATCTAGGGAGAGCAGCAATAGTGGCCTCGGCACATTAGGTTGTGATATGTTACGTTTCGTTAGGGGTGGTTGGGAAGGCTTGGACAGTATTTGTTTGAATTTTGTGCCCTACACCCCTATTCGGTGGATTTCTGCCCTCTACATTGCTCTACTATACTCTGCCGACTCTGGGGAGGCGTGCAATAGTGGCCGTGGCACGTTATTTTGAGTCAGATTATGTTTGGCTAGGTTAGGTTGGGCTAAGTTTTTTAAGGATAGCTTTGACTTTAGTGCTTTACGCTGTTATTCTGTGTCTTTCTGTGATCTGCTCTGCTCCACTGCACTCTGCTTGGATATGGGGAGGCCAGGAGCAGCGGCTGCGACGCGTTATTATGTGCTATGCTACGTACGTTATGTTAGGTTAGGTCAGGTTACGTTACGTTATCTACGGCTTTTGTGCTGTTCACTGCAATGCGGTGGATTTCTGCGCACTGCTGTGCTCTTGTACTTTCCGCTTGCATCTGTGGGGGCCAGTAATAGTAGTCCCGTCATGTTAGGTTGAGATATGTTACGTCTGGGTTTGCTACGTTTGGTTAGGTTAGGAGAGGCTATATAGACTACTGCGCTTTACACTACTATTCGGTGGATTTCTGTGATCTACTGTGCTGTACTATATTCTTCTTTTATCTGGGTATGCCAGGAGCAGTGGTCGCGAAACGTCATGCAGCGTTACGCTGCGTTTGGGTTGGTTAGATGATTTAAGGTTAGGTTAGGGTATCTACGGCATTTGCGCTCTTCGCAGCACTGCGGTGTATTTCTGCGCGCTAACGTGCTTTAATATGTTCTACATGGCACTGAGCAGGCCAGAAATATTGGTCTCGTCACGCTATGCTTAGTTACACTATGTTTGGGTAGGTTAGCTAGGGACAGGTTTGGTCGCGTTTTGTCCGACTCTTATGCTATACTTTCCAATGCGGTGGGTTTCTGCACACTACTGTGCTCTAGTACATTCTGCTTGTCTTCGTGGCGGCCAGCAATAGTGGGCTTGTCATATTAGGTTGGGTTAGGTTACGTTCCGTTGGGTTGGATTAGGTTAAGCTCGGTCAGGTTAACTAAGACTTTCGGGATATACACTGCTATTCGGAGTAATTCTGCGCTGTAATGTGCTCTACTATATCATGCTTAGCCCTGGGAATGCCATCAATAGCTGCTGCGGCACGGTAATTTGTCGTAGGCTTCATTCGGTTATGCTATGTTAGCCTGCGTTAGGTCCAGATTGATATGACTTATGTGCTATACACTGCAATTCTATGTATTCCTGCGCTCTGCTGTCCTCTAGTTAGTTCTGCTCGACCCTGGGGATGCCAGCAATAGTGGTCGCGGGACGTTAGGCTGAGTTATGCTTAGTTCGGTCATGTTAAGTTTGGCGATGTTAGGAGAGGATAGTTTATACTTTTTTGCAATACACTGCTGTCGGCGGATTACTGCGCTCAACTGCGTTCTAATGCTTTCTGCTTGCCTCTTGGGACGCCAGCAATAGTGATCTCGGCACCTTAGGTTGAAATATGTTCCGTTTGTTTAGGGTAGCTTAGATCAGGTTAGATTATTGTATCTTCGACTTTTGTGCCATTCACTGCAATGGGGTGATTCTCTGCGAACTACTGTGCTCTAGTACATTCTGCATGTCTTTGTGGAGGCCTGCAATATTGGTCCCGTCGTGTTAGGTAGAGTTAGGTTGCGTGTGGCTATGTTACGTTTGGATAGGTTTGGATATGATACTTCTTCTTTTGTGCCATACACCGCTGTTCGGTGGATTCTTGCGCTCTCCTGTGCTATAATATGCTCTGCTTGGCTGTGCGGTGGCCAGCAGCAGTGGCCCCGGCGCGTTAATTTGAGCTACGCTACGTTCGGGTATGCCACTTTTGGTGATGTTAGGATATGATAGTTCAGACATTTGTGCTATGCACTGCTATCCGCAGATTTCTGCGCCCTGCCATGTTCTAGCATTTTCTGCTCGTCTCTGTGGAGGCCAGCGATAGCGGACTCTGCACTTTAGTTTGAGTTAGGCTATATTTGTGTCTGTCCTGTTTGTTTGGGTTAGGTGTGTACAGCTTTGACTTTTCTGATATACACTGCGGTTCTATGGACTTCTGCGTCCTACACTCCAGCAAAGTGTTCCGTTTGGCTTTGGGGAGGCCTGCAATAGCGGTCGCGGCACGTTAGGTAGAGTTATGTTACGCATGGCTATGTTACGATGGATATGTTGGGAGAGGATAGGTCCGTCTTTAGTGCTATAGTATGCTATTACGAGGATGTCTGCGCCCGACAGTGGTCCAATGTTTTCAACTTGGCTCTGGGCGGGGGGGGGGTACCAATGCTGTTCTCGGCCTGTTTTGTTTAGCCAGGTTTCGTTCGTTTTGGTACGATTAAGCTAAGTTTGATTAGGACAGGTTCAACGCTTGTGCTGTTTAATGCTATTTGGTGAACTTCTGCGCTCCACTGTGCTCAGTGTGGCCAGCTTGACTCTGGGGAGTGCTTCAATAACGGTTTCGGCTCGTTGGGTTGAGTTATGCTATGTTTGTCTATGTTCTGTTGGCTTGGGAGAGGTATTGTTACCATTGTGTTTTCCGATATACACTGCGATTCCGTGGATTTCTGCTTTCCGCTCTCCACTAATGTGTTCTGATTGGCTCTGAAGCGGCCAGCAATAGTGGTCGCGGCACGTTAGTTTGAGTTAAGTTACGTTTGGTTACTTTACGATTAGATAGGATAGGGGAGGATAGCTTTGAATTTAGTGCTATAGCCTCCTATCAGGTGGACTCCGGAGCCCTACAGTGCTATAATATTTCCAGCTTGGCTCTGGGAATACTAGCAATAGTGGTCTCGGCACTTTACGCGGTGTAGAGATACGCTCGGTTAGGCTGTGTTAGGATATGTTTGGCTAGGATAGCTTTAACTTCAGTGCTGTACACTGTTATTCGGTGAATATCTGTGCTCTGCTCTCCTCTAGTATGTCCTGCTTTTCACTGGGGAGTGCAGCAATAGCGGCCTCGGCTCTTTAGGTTGCGTTAAGCTATATTTGTTAATGTTCCGTTTGCTTGGGTTAGGTTTGGGTAGCTTTGACTTATCTGATACAAACTGCGATGATATGGATTTCTGCGTTATGCAACCAACTGATCTGTTCTCCTTAGCTCTGGGGAGACCAGCAATAGTGGTCGCGGCACGTTAGGTTCAGTCGGGGTACGTTCGGTTATGTTTCGATAGACTAGGTTAGGAGAAGATGCCTTTATCTTTAATGCTATAGGCAGCTATTATATGGATTCTGCGCCCTACAGTGCTCTAATATTTTCAGCTTGGCTGTGGGAAGAACAGTAATAGTGGCCTCGGCACGTTATACCGCGTCAAGTTACGTCCGGTTAGGTTGGGTAAGTCTAAGTTTTCTTAGGGTAACTTTCACTTTTGCGCTGTACACTGCTACTCGGTGGACTTCTGCGCTCTACTGTGCTCTAGTATGACCTGCTGGGTTGTGGGGGCAGCAACAGCTGTTTTGGCACGTTAGGTTGAGCTAGGCTATGTTTGGTTATGTTCTGTTCGTTTGGGTTAGGCATAGGTAGCTTCGGCTTTTGTGATATCCTCCGCGATTCTATGGATTTCTGCGTTCCACTCTCCACTAACGTATTCTGCTTGGCTTTGTGGTGTCCGTGACATACACGGACGATCTGCTGATTTCTGCGCCCTACTGCGCTCGAATATGATCTGCTTGGCACTGTGGTGTCCTATAATAGTGGTTTCGGCGCGCTAGGTTGAGTTATGTTACGTTTCGTTAGGGTAGGTTAGGAAGGCATGGTTAGGATTTCTTCAACTTTTGTGCCGTACACAGCTATTAGATGGATTTCTGCGCTATACATTGCTCTACTATACTGTGCTCGACTTAGGGGAGGCGAGCAATGGTGTCCGCTGCATGTTAGGTTGAGTTATGTTACGATTGATTAGGCAAGTTTGGGCTAGTTTCGTTAGGATGGCTTCGGATTTCGTGCTCTACATTGTTATTCGGTGGATTCCTGTGATCGACTATGCTCCAGTACATTCTGCTTGTCTCTGTGGAGGCCAGCAGAAGTGGTCTAGTCACGTTAGGATGAGCTGGGCAACGTTTGAGTATGTCACGTGTGGCTAGGTTAGGAGGTGCTACTATGACTTTTGTGTTATATACAGCTTTTCAGCGGATTTCTGTAATCTACTGTGCTCTACTACATTCTGCTTCCCTCTGGGATGGCCAGTAGCTGTGGTCTCCGCTCGTAACGTTGAGTTAATGTACGTTCGTATAGGTTAGGTTAGGTCTGGTTAGGTTAGGATATCTTCAACTTTTGTGCGATACACTGCTGTTCGGTGCATCTCTGCGCTCTACATCGCTCTACTATGCTCTGCTCGACTCTGGGGATGCGAGCAATAGTGTCAGCGGCAGGTTGGCTTGTGCTATATTACGATTGGTTGGGCCATGTTAGGCAATATTTGGTAAAGTTAGCTTTGACTTTCGGGCTGTAAACTGTTTTTCTGCGGATTTCTGTGATCTACTGCGATCTACTCCATTCTGCTTTGCTCTGGGGAGGCCATGAGCAACGGTACGTCATGTTGGGTTATGCTCGGTTCGGTTTGGTTAGATTTGGTCAGGTTAGGTTAGGGTACCTACGGCCTTTTAGCTGTTCACTGCATATATAAGCTTCTAGTCAGAGGATTTCTGCGCTCTACTATGCTCCAGTGTACTATGCTCGACTCTGGGAAGGCGTGAAAAAGCGGTCGCGGCACGTTCGCTTTAGATGGGCTACGTTTGGTTTGGTCAGGTTAGGAGAAGTTTGGCCAGGGTAGCTTAGACGATTTTGCTGTGCACAATTATTCGGTGTGTACCTGTGATCTACTGTGCTCTACAACATTCCGCTTGTCTATGGGGAGGCAAGTAGAAATTATCGCTGCACGATATGTTGAGCTATGCCACCTTTGGTTCGGTTAGGTTAGGTCAGGCTATGCAAGGTTATCTACGGCTTTTGTGCTATTCACTGCAGTGCGGTCGATCTCTGCTCTGTACTGTGCTTTGGAGCATACGTCTTGTCTGTGTGCAGGCGAGCAATGGCGGTTTCGTCAAGCTAGGTTGAGTTATGTTACGTTTTGTCATGTCACGTTTGGCTCGGTTAGGATAGGCTACGCAGACTTCTGTTCCCTACACTGCAATTCGGTGGATCTCTATTTTCTACTGAGCTCTACTACACACTGCTTTGCTGCGGGGAGGACAGGAGCAGTGTTCAAGGCACGTCCTGTAGAGCTATGCTGCTTTTGGTTATGTTAAACTATGTCAGGTTATGTTAGGATACCTGCGACTTTCGTGATGTCCTCTGCAATGCGGTGGATTTCTCCGCCCTACTGTGCTCTAGTACATTCTGCTTTTATCTGTGAGGGCATGCAATAGTTGTCCCGTCATGTTGGGTTGAGTTGGGTTACGTTTGGTTATGTTACGTTTGGCGAGGTCATGATACGCTTTTCGACTGCTGTGCTATTCGCTGCTATTCGGCGGATTTCTGCGCTCTAATGTACACTAGCTTCACTGCCTGGCTCCGGGGATGCCTGCAATATTGATCTCGTCGCGTTATGTATAAATACACTTCGTTTGGGTAGGTAAGGTAAGGTCCGGTTATGTCAGGATATGTATGACTTTTGAGATATGCACTGCAATGCTGTGGATTTCCGCGCTCTGCAGTGCTCCAGTGTATACTGCTTGGCTCTGTGGTGGCCAGCAATTGTGGTCACGGCACGTAAGTTTGAGCTATGCCACGTTTCGTTATGTTACATTTGGTGAGGTTAGGACATGAGGGTTTAGAAATATGTGCAGTACACTGCCGTCCTCCGACTTCTGCACTCTACTGCGTTCTAATATTATCTGCTCGGCTCTGGGGGGGGGGGCAGCAATATCGGTCCGGTCTTGTCAGTTTCGGTCAGGCTGGGTTTCGGTGTGACTCGCTTGGCCAGGTTAGGATAGGCTACTGTGTCTTATGTGCTGTACACAGCCATTCTGTGGATGTCTGCGCCCTAATGTTCTCTAATATACTCAGCTTGGCTCTACGAGGGCCATCAACAGCGTTCGCGGCACGTTATATTGAGTTGGAATACGTTTTGTTAGGTCACGTTGGGTCAGGTTAGGTTAGGATATCTTTGGCTCTTGTGCTCTACACTGCTCCTTGTAGTATCTCTGAGTTCCAATGTGTCCAAGTATGCTCTGGTTGCCTCTACGAAGTCCATCAACAGCTGTCGTGGCACGTTATGTTGTGTTAGGCTTCGTTTGGTTAGGTTAGGTAATGCCAGGTGTATTTAGGCCGTTCTAGACTTTTGTGCCACACGCTGCTTTTCTGTGTATATCTGAGCTCAGAATTGCTCCACTATACGCTCTTCGACTATGGGGAGGCGAACAATAGCGTCCGCGGCACGTTAGGTAGTGTTAGGTCACACTCGGTTGCGTTAGGTTAGGCTAAGTTTGGTTAGGGTAGCTTCGACTTTCGTGCTATTCACTGTTATTCGGTGGATTCCTGTGCTCTAGCGTTCTGTACTATATTCTGCCATGCAATGGGGAGGCCAGGCGCAGAGGCCGCGACACGTTATGATGAGTTATGCTTCGTTTGGTTAGATTGGGTTAAGTCATGTTATGCTAGTGTATCTACGGCTTTTGTGCTATACAATGCAGTGCGCTGGATTTCTGAGCTCTACACTGCTCTAGTGCTTTTTGCTTGTCCCTGGCGTGGCCAGCAATAGTGGTCTCGGCACGTTAGGTGGAGTTCTGTTGCATTTGCTTAGATCAGGTAGTGTCAATCTCGGTCAGGTTTTCATTGACCTTCGTACTATACACTCCTATTCCAAGGATTTCTGCGCTGTGCTGTCCTCTGCAATATTATGCTTAGCCCGGGCAATGCCACCTTTAGTGAACGCGGCACGTTAAGATGGGATAGGCTACGTTTGGTCAGGTTACGTTAGCTTGGGTTTGATTCCTGTAAACATGACTTTTGTGCTATGCACAGCGATTCTATGGATTTCTCCGCCCTACTTTCCTCTAGTAAGTCCTGCTCGGCTATGTGGAGCCCAGAAATAGTGGTCGGGGTGCGTTTGTGTGGGATATGTTACGATTTGCTTATGTTAAGTTTGGGTATATTAGGATAGGGTGGCTTTGACTTTTGTGACATACACTGCTATTCGGTGGATTTCTGCACTGTACTGTGCTCTAGTATGTTCTGCTTTGCTATAGCTGTCTCTTCCCGATAAGTTTAGTTGGTCCACGTTTGTCTAGGTAAGGTTAGGACACGTTAAGTTAGGATATATTTGTCTTCTGTGCTATACGATGCTATCTGGTGGCTACATACACTCTACTGCGCTCTATTATATTTCAATTGGCTCTGGGGATTCCAGCAATAGTGGACTCGGCACGTTGGGTTAAGGGATGATACGTCGGTTTATATTACGTTTGAATAGGTTAGGATGGAATAGCCTTGACTTTTGTGCCTCACACAGCTATTTGGCTAATCTCTGCGCTCTACTGTGCTCTAATCTTCCCTGCTCGAATTTGGTGAGGCCAGCAATAGTGCTCTCTCCACGATAGGTTGTGTGAGGCTACGCTTGGTTAGGTTATGTTAGTATGTGTTAGGTATGGATTGCTTTGACTTTCGTGGCATAGACTGTTGTTCGCTCGATATCTGCGCTCTGCATTGCTCTGCGTTCCTCTGCTTTACTCTGCGAAGGCCAGCAACAGTGGTCGCATACCGTTTGGTTGAGTTAGGTCACATTTGGATTGGTTATGTTAGGCTATGTTTGGTACGGATGGCATAGACTCTTTTACTTTACACTGCAATTGATTGGATTTCTGCGCTCCGCTGTGCTATAGTATTTTCTGCTTGGCTATTGGGTGGCCGGCAGTGGTAGTCACGGACGTAAGGCAGAGTTAAGATGCGTTGGGTTATGTTACGTTTGGTATTATTGGGAAAGTGTAGCTTTGACTTTTGTGCTATACACTGGCATTCGGAGTATTACTGCGCTCTACAATGCTCTACTAAACTCTGCTCGACTATCAGGATGCCCGCAACAGTGGTCGTGGCACGTAAATTTGAGTTACGTTGCGTTCGGTTAGGTTATGGTAGATAAGTTCTGTTAGGGTAACTTTGAGTTTCGGGCTATACACAGTTATTCTGTGGTTTCCTGCCCCCCCCCCCTGAGCTGAACTCTAATCTGCTTGGCACACGGGAGGCGAGCAATATTTGTGAAGACATGTTACGTTGAGCATGGCCATTTCAGGTCAGGTTACGTTAGTTCGGGTTAGGTTCCAGTATCTTTGACTTTTCTGCTGTACACCACGATTCTCTGGATTTCTGCGCTCCTCTCTGCTCTAATATATTCTGCTTGGATCCGGCGTGGCCAGCAATATATGTGGCGGCACGTTAGGTTGAGTTTGGTTACGCTTGTAAAGTCACGTTTGTTTAGGTTAGGACAGCGTAGCTACTACTTTTGTGCTGTACATTGATATTCGGTGGTTTTCTCCATTCCACTGTGCTCTAATATGCCCTGCTTTGCTCTGGGGTGGCCAGAAATAGTGGCCGCGTCACGTCAGGTTTTGTTAGGTTACGTTTTGTTATTTAATGTTGGCATGGGTTACTTTTGTATTGCTTTGACCTTTCTGCTATACACTGCCATTCTATTGACTTCTGCGCTCCATTCTCCTCGAGCATGTTCTGCTCGGCGATGTGGAGGACAGCAATACTGGTCTAGGCACGTTAGGTTTTGTTAGGCTCCGTCAGGGTATGCTACATTTGGTTAGGTTACGAGAGGATAATTTTGACTTTTGTGATGTACACTGCGTTTTGGACGATTCCTGCGCTCTTCGTTCCTCTACTACACTCTACTCGTCTCTGTGGACGCCAGCAATGGCGGTCGTGGCAAGACAGGTTTAGTTAGGTTACGTTTGGTTAATTTAGGTTAGGTTGAGTTTGATCAGGATGGCTTTGACTATTGTGCTATACACTGCCATTAGCTGGACTTCTCCATTCTAGTGTGCTCCAGTATGCCCTACCTTGCTATGGGGTGGACAGGAATAGTGGCCGCGGCACGTTTGTTTCCGTCTGGTTACGTTTTGTCGGCTTATGTTGGCATGGGTTACGTATGGATAGCTTCGACTTTTCTAGTGCAGACTGCGGTTCTATGGATTCCTGGCTCAACTCTGCTCCTATAGCTTCTGTATGACCCTGGAGAGGCCAGCAATTGTGGTCGCGGCACGTTCGGTTGTGTTAGGATACGTTTGATTATATTAGGTTACGACGGGCGAAGATAGGATAGTTATGACCTTTGTGCTGCACACTGCATTTCTACGGACCTCTGCGCCCTGTTGTGCGCTATCACACTCCTCCTGCCTCCGGGTACGCCAGAAATAGTTGTCGCGACTCGTTAGGCTGAGTTATGTTACGTTTGGGTAGGTAAGGAATGGTTAGGTTAGGACCGGATAGCTTTGACCTTTGCCCTATACACGTCTGTTCAGTGGATTTCTGCACCCAACTGCGCTCTAATATGCTCTACTTGTCTCTGGGGAGGCCAGCAGTAATGTTCGTGGCACGTTTGGTTGTGTTATGTTACGTTCCGTTTCCCCAGGATAGGCATGGTTTTCTTAGTGTGGCCTTGACTTTTGTGCTATTCGCCGCTATTTGTTAGCTTTCTGCTCTCGACTGCGCTCTGCTACACTCTGCTCGACTGTCTCGGTGCCAGCAATAGTGGTTGTGCCACGATAGGTTGTGTGAGGCTAATTTTGGTTAGGCTATGCGAGTCTGGGTTATGCCCGCATTGTTCTGACTTTCCTGTTACACCCTGCTATTCGCTGGATTTCGGCCATCTACTTTGCTCCGGTATGTTTCGCTTGGCAATGGCGTGGCCAGCAATAGCGGTCTGGGCACTTTAGGTTCGACTACGTTGAACTCGGTTATGACACGTTTGGCTAGGTTGGGATAGAGTAACTGTGTCTTTTGCGCTACACACTGCTATTCGGTGAATTTCTGCGCTCTACATTGTTCTACTATACTCTGCTCGACCGTGGGGTGGCCAGGAATAGTGGTCGTCACACGATAGGTTAGGTTAGGTTTGGTTAGGTTACATTTGTTCGGCTTAGGTTCGGGCAGCTTTGACTGTTCCGGTATACACCGCGATTCTATGGATTCCTGCTCTCTACGCTCCTCTAATATGTTCTGCTTGGCCCTGGGAGAGACCGCAGGTGTGGCCTCGGCAACTTATGCTGTGTTGGACTACGTTCGGGTGGTATAGGGATTGTTAGGTTAGGTTAGGCTGTCTTTGACTTTTGCGCCTTTCGCCGCATTTCCACGGCTTTCTGCGCTCTACTGTGCTCTAGCGTATTCCGCTTGGCTCTGCGACGGCCAGGAATAGCAGTCTCGGCATGTTACAATGAGTGCGGTTACGTTTGGTTTTGTTACGTTTAGTTAGTGCAGTATAGGTTAGATCCGTTTTTCTGCTGTACACTGCTGTTCGGAGGATTTCTCCGCCCTGCCGTGCTCTAATGCGCTCTGCTTGGCTCTGGGGAGACCAGCAATTGTGGTCAAGTCACGTTAAGCTTAGTTAGGTTACGTTTTGTTAGGTTATGCGTGTTTGGGTTAGGTTTGGATAGCAACGACTTTCTTGGCAAGGACAGTCATTAGGTTGATTTCTGCGCCCCACTCTGCGCTACTATACTCTGCTTGACCCTGGGGAGGTCAGCAATAGCGGTAGCTGCACGTTCGGTTGTGTTAGGCTACGTTTGGTTATGATACGATTGGCTTTGTTAGGTGAGCGCATCTTCGACTTTTGTGCTATACACTGACATTGGGCGTATTTCTAAGATCTACTGCGCTCTAGTATATTCTGGTTGGCTCTGTGAAAGTCAGGAATGGTGGTCTGGGCAAGTTAGGTTTGGTTAGGTCACGATTGATAAGTTACGTTTGGTTAGGTAAGGCTAGGATAGCTTGGACTTTTGTGCTGTAAACTACTGCTCGGCCGATTTCTGTGCCGTACAGTGTTCTAATATGCTCTACTTGGATCTGAGGAGGCTATCAGTAGTGGTCTCAGCGTGTTAGGTTGATTTATGATACGTTTGGCTAGGTTAGGTTAGGTTAGGTTAGGTTAACACATATTTGACTATTATGCTATACGCTGCTATTTGGTGGCACTGTGAGCTCTGCTGTGCTCTTGTATATTCTGCTTGGCACTGAGAATTCCAGAAATAGTGAGCCCGGCACGTTAGGTTATGCTACAATACGTTAGAATATATCACGGTTGCATATGTTAGGATAGAGTAGCTTTGACTTTTATGTTATACGCAGCCATTCGATGGATTTCCGCGCTCTACTGTGCTCTTATATGCTCTGATTTGCTCTGAGGTGGCCAGTAATAGTTGTCTCGTCGCGTTAGGCTGAGATATGCAACGTTTCGTTTGGTCATGTTGGTCTGTGGTAGGTATGTATGGCGTTGTCTTTCATGGAATAGACTGTTATTCGTTCGAATTCTGCGCCCTACTGTGCTCTACTATAATCTGCTCGTATCTGGGGAGGCCAGCAATAGTGGTCCCGCTACGTTAGCTTCATTTATGCCACGTCCGGTTATATTACGTTTGGTCAGGTTAGGAGAGGATATCATTGACTTTTGTGCTATATACAGATATTCGGTCGGGTTCTGCGCTATACTGTGCTCTAGTACGCTCTGCCTGGCTCTGGAGAGGCCAGCAATAGTGGTCTCGGCATGTTAGATTTAGTTTAGTTATGTTGGGATAGGACATCTTTGCTTGTGTTAGGCTAGGTTAGCATAGACTTTCGTGGTGTACTCAACTATTCTGTGGACTTCTGTGCTCTACTGTGATCTACTGTATGCTGCTTGGCCCTGGGGCGTCCAGAAATAGTGGCCGCAACACGTTAGGTGGTGTTAGGTTACGTTCGATTAGGTTATGTTTGTTTGGGCTGGGATGAGATATTTCTGACTCCTGTGCTCTATACTGAAATGCGGTTTATTCCGATGCTCCACATTGCTCTACCATACTCTGCTCGACACTGGGGTGGACAGTGATAGCGTTCTCGGCACGTTAGGTTGAATTACGCTACATCTGGTAGGTTAGGTTAGGTCAGGTTTGGTTGCGGTATCCCAGACTTCTCTGCTTTACCCTGCAATGCAGCGGATTTCTGCGCTCTACTGTGTTCTAGTATATCCTGGTTGGTTCTGCGGATGTCTGGAATTGTGGTCTAGGCATGTTAGATTGTGTTACGTTTCGTCTGGTTTTGTCATGTTTGGTTAGGTTCGGCTAGAAAGGCTTTGACTCTTGTGCCAGAAACTGCTGTTCGGCGGACTTCTGCGCTATACTGGGCTATAGTATGATCTCCTTGGCACTGGGGAAGCCAGCAATAATGGTCTCGGCACGTTAGGTTGGGTTAGGATACGATGGGATAGGTTACGTTTGTATGGGTTAGGCGCGGATAGCATTGACTTTCTAGGCATTGGCTGTTACCCAGTGGATTTCGGCGCTCTACTATGCTCAGCTACACTCGGCTCGACTCCGGGGAGGCCAGTAATAGTGGTCCCGGCACGTTTGTTTGATTTAGCCTACGTCTATTCATGTTAGGTTTTGTCCGGTTAGGAAAGGATAGCATTATCTTTTGTGCTATATATAGCTTTTCGGTCGGCTTCTGCCGAGCCCTACACAGGGCTCTTATACGCTCTGCCCGGCTCTGGGGAGGCCAGCAGAAGTGGTCTCGGCACGTTAGGTTGAATCAGCTTATGTTCGGTTATGTTGGGATACACGAAGTTTGGTTAGGGTAGCATTAACCTACTTTCTTTACACTGGTATGATGGATTTCTTCGCTCTACTGCGCTCTAGTACACCCTGCTCGTCTCCGTGAAGGGCAGCAATGGCAGTCAGGATACGATAGGTTGGGTTAGGCTGTGTTAGAATATGTTCCGTTTGTCTGGGTTTAGTCCGGGTAGCTATGACTTTTCTGACATGCACGGCGATTCTATGTATTTCTACGATCTACACTCTACTTACATGTACTGCTTGGCACTAGGAAGGACAGCAATGGTGGTCGCTGCACCTTAGGTTCAGTGATGTTGCCCACGGCTATGTTACGATTGGTTAGGTTAGGAGATGATAGGTTTGTATTTAGGGATATAGCCTGTTCTGAGGTGTATTCCTGCGCCCTAGAGTGCTCTAATGTCTTCAGCCTGGCTATGGGTATACCACGAATTGTGGCCTCGGCACGTTATGTCGAGTTAGGTTACGTTGGGTTAGGATGGGATAGGCTAAGTTTGGCTAGGGTAGCTTCAACTTATGTGCAGTACCCTGCGTTTCGTTGGATTTATGCGCCCTACGCTGTTGTAGTACGTCCTGATTGGCTCTGGGGTGGGCAGCACTAGCGGTCTCGGCACGTTAGCTTGAGTTAGGCTATGTTTCGCTTTGTTCCTTTGGTTTGAGTTCTGTTTGGGTGGCATTGACTTTTCTGGTGTACACTGCGATTCTGTGGCTTTCTGCGCTCTACACGCCACTAATGTGTTCGGCTTGGCTCTATGGAGGCCAGCAACAGTGGCCGCGGTACGATAGGTTTAGTTAAGTTACGTTTGAGTATGGTACGATTGGTTAGGTTAGGAGTGGTAGCTCCAACCTGAGCTCTATAGTCCATTCTTTGGTGGATTTCTGCGCCCTTCAGTGCTCTAATGCCTTCAGCTAGTCTATGGGAAGGCCAGCTACGGTGGTCTCTGCACGTTATATCGAGACAAGTTACGTTCGGTTAGGTTGGGTTAGG
>NW_016908361.1:110188-117042 GCF_001483705.2 Eufriesea mexicana
AGGTGCCGTTCGCCAATGCTACGTTTGATTTGGTCAGGACAAGTTACATTCCTGCTTTTGTGATTTATAAATCAATTTGAAGATGTTTAATGATTTTTATGATATCTAAATCCACTGCGATTCGGCGTATATCTGCACTCTACTGTGCTGTAGTATTCTCCGCTTGTCCGTGGGAAGCCAACCATAGTGGTCTCAACAAGTTAGTCTGAGACACGTTACGTTTGGTTAGGTCATGATAGGTTAATTTCGGCAAGGATATCTTCGGCTTCCAGGCTAAACGCTGTTATTCGGTGGATCTCCGCGATCGACTCTGCTATACTATATTCTGCTTGGTCATGGGAAGGCCAGCAATGGTGGTAGCGGCACGTTGGTTTGTGTTATGCTACGTTTGGTTAGATCAAATTGATTTCGCTTAGGTATTGATGGCCTTGACTTTTCTGTTATACACTGCTATTCGGTGGTGCTATTCGGTGCTATTCGGTGCTTAGGTATGCGCTCTAAATTGTTCTACTACACGCTGCTCGTCTCTGGGGACGCCAGGAATATTGGCGTCGGCATGTTAAGTTCAATACGTTTGCGTCTGGCTGTGTCACTTTTGGCGAGGTTAGGATAGGATCGCTTTGACTTTATTGTGCTATACACTGCTGTTCGGTGGATCCTGCTATCTACTGTTCCCTAGTACACTCTGTTTGGCTCTAGGGAGGCCTGCACTAGTGGCCTTGTTACGTAAGGTTGAGTTAGGTTAAGTTCGGTTAGGTTATGCTATGTCCGTTCGGTTAGGGTTCCTTTTACCTTTGTGCTATACACTGCTGTTCGGTCGATATCGACGCCCTGCATTGCTCTACTATAATCTGCTCTGCTCTGGGTTGGACAGCAACAGTTGTCGCCGCACGATAGATTGAGATATGCTACGTTTGGTTGGGTTAGGTTGGTTAAGTTTGGTCAGGACAGCTTTAACTATTGTGCTCTACACTGTCATTCGGCGGATTCCTGCGCTTCACTGTGCTCGAGTATATTCTGCTTGACTCCGGGGAGGTCAGCAATATAGGTCTCTGCACGTCAGGTTTGTTATGTTACGCTTGCTTTGGTTAGGAAAATATGGCTTTGGCTATTGTGCTAAACACTGCTATTCTGTGGTCCCCTACTCTCCACTGTGCTGCTGCATTTTCTGCTTGCGCCTGGGAGGACAGCAATAGCGGTCTCTGCACCCTAGGTTGGGTTTGGTAGGTTTGGACAGGGTTTGTTAGACCTTTGTGCTGCACATGTCTACCTCGCGGATTTCTGCGCTGTACATTGCTCTACCAAACTCTGCTCGAATCCGGAGATTCCCGAAATTGTGGTCTGGGCATGTCGAGTTGGGTAAAGTTACGATCGGTTACGTTACGTTTGGCTAGGTTGGGATAAGACAGCGTTGACTTTTCCGTGCTATGCTGCTCTATTCGGTGAATTTCTGCCCTCTACTCTGCTCTAATATGGTGTATTTGTCTCTGGGAGTGAAAGAAATTCTCGTCTCAGCACGTTACGCTGAAATATGCTGCGTTTGGTTAGATTAGGTTGGGTCATGCTGGGTGAGGATATCTTCCTCTTTTGTGCTGTACACATCAATGCAGTGGATGTCTGCGCTGTACTGTGCTCTAGTATGTTCTGCTTGGCTCTGGGGAGTCCAGCAATAATGGCTGCGTCCCGTTAGCTTGAGCTAGGTTGCGTTTGGTTTCGTTAGGTTAGGTAAGGTACGGCCTGCATGGCTTTGACTTTCGCGCTATACACCGTTTTTCTGTGGATTTCTGTGTTCTGCTGTGCTCTGCTATATTCTGCATGGCGCTAGGCACCAGCAACAGTGGTCGCGGTATTTTATGTTGAGTTGGGCTACGTTCGGTTAAATCAGGTTAGGTCAGGTCAGGATGTGATATCTCTGATTATTGTGCAATACACTGCTATTCCTTGGATTGCTGCACTCTACATAACTATACATTACACTTCTCGACACTGGGGATGCCAGAAATAGTGGTCTCAGCATGTTAGGTAGAATTAGGTTACGTTTGGTTATGTTACGCATGGCTAGGTTAGGATAGGTTAGCTTGACCTTTTGTGCTATACACAGCTATTCGGTGGAATTCTGCGCTCTTCTGTGCTATTATATATTCTGCTTGGCTCTCGGTGTGCCAGTAATGGTGGTCTCGGCGCGTTAGCTTGAGATCTTTTACATTAGGTTAGGCTAGATTTTGTAGGTTTTGTAAGGTTTCCTTTGACTTCTATGATATGCATTGCTGTTCGGTCGATTTTTGCGCTCCACGTTGCTTTAATATACTCTGCTCGACACAGCGGATGCCAGCAATTATGTCCGTGGCACGTTAGGTTGGGTAAGCTTACGTTTGGTTACGTTAGGTTGTGCCAAGTTTGGTTAAGGTAACTCTGACTTTCGCGATATACATCGCTATTCTGTGGGTATCTGTGATCTGCTGCGCCGTACCGTCTTCTGCTTGGCTCTCGGGAGGCCAGAAGCATTGGAAGCGGCACGTTATGTTCAGTCAGGCTCGTCCGCTTAAGCTAGGTTAGGTCAGGTTATGTTGGGATACATTTGACTTTTGTACTATACAGTGCTCTTCGGTGGATTCCTGTAAACTACCGTACTCTAATATTCTCTAATCGGGTCTGGGGACGCAAGGAACTGTGGTCGCAGCACCTTACGCTTTGTTAGTCTTCGTTCGGTTAGAATAGGTTCGGTAATGTTATGTTAGGATATCCTTGTCCATTGTGCTATACACTGCATTGCGGTAGACTTCTGAGCTCTACTGTTATCTAGTATATTTTGCTTGGATCTGGGGAGGCCTGGAGCAGTGGGATCAGCCCGTAAGCCTTAGTTAAGCCCGTTTGGCTATGTTACGCTTGGTGATGTCATGATATGATAGCTTAGACTTTTGTTCTATACACGTGTATTCGGTGTGGTTCTGCGATCTACTGCGCTCTAATATGTTCTGCTTGGCTCTTGGAAGGACAGTAATAGTGGCTTCGGCACCTTAGGTTGACTTGGTTTATGTTCGATTAGGCTAGGGTAGTTATGTTTAGTAAGGATTTCTTTGACCTTTGTCCTATACGTTGATGATCCTTCGATTTTTGCGCACTACATTGCTCTACTATACTCTGCTCTACTCTGGGGAAGCCAGCAATAGTGGTCGTGTAAAGTCGGTTTGTGTTAAGTTCCGTAATATTTGGTTAGGTTAGGTTATGTTTGGATAGTATAGCTTTGACTGCCGTGCTATATTCCGCTATTCTGTATGCTTCTGTGAGCTACTGTGATCTACTACCTTCTGCATGACCCTGGGGGGCCAGGCAGTGGCAGTGCCCGCTGCTAGTTGTGTTGAGTTAGGCGTCGCTCGGTTAGGTAACATTCGGTCAGTGTAACGTTAGGATATCTCCGACTCATGTGCCATACACTGCTGTTCGGTGTATTTCTGCGCTCTACGCTGCTCTGCTATACTTTTCTCGGCACTGGGGATGCCAGAAATAGTGGTCTCACCATGTTAGGTGGAATTAGGTTGCGTTTGGTTTTGTTACGCATGGCTAGGTTAGGATAGGTTAGCTTTATCTTTTGTGCTATACACAGCTATTCGGTGGATTTCTGCGCTCTACTGTGCTCCAGTATGTCCTGCTTGGTCCTGGGGAGGGCAGCAATTGCGGTCTTGGAACGTAAGGTTGGGTTAGGCTATGTTTACTTATGTTCTGTTGGTTTGGGTTAGGTTTGAGTAGCAATGACTTTTCTGATATACACTGCGATTCTATGGATTCCTGCGGTCTACTCTCCACTATTGTGTGCTGCTTGGCTGTCGGGAGGCCAGCAATAGTGGTCGCGGCACGTTATGTTGTTTCGGGTTACGTTCGGTTAGGTTGCGGTAGACTAAGACTGGTTAGGATAGCTTTACCCTTTGTGTTGTATACTGCTATTCCGTGGATATCAGCGATTTACGGAGCTCTAGCCTGCCCTGCTTGGCTTTGTGGCGTGGGGGGGGGGGGGGAGCAGTAGCTATCGCAGCACCATAGGCTGTGTTAGTTTATGCTTGGATATGTTCTGTTGGTTTGGGTTAGATATATTGGGTAGCTTCGGCTTTTCTGATATACACTGCGATTCTATGGATTTCTGCGGTCTACTCTCCACTATTGTGCGCTGCTTGGATCTGACGAGGACAGGTATAGTGGTCGCGGCACGTTAGGTATTGTTAGCTTACCTTCGGTTGTGTTACGATTGGTTACGTTAGAAGGGTATGACCTTGACTTTAGTCCTATACCCTGCTTTTAGGTGGATTTTTGCGCCCTACAGAGCTCTAATGTGTTCATGTTGGCTTTGGCAAGGCCGGCAATTGCGGTCTCGGCTCGGCATGATGGGTGAGGCTTCGTACGGTTTGGTTGGGTTAGGATGCATTTGGTTAGGATAGCTGTAAATTTTGTGCTGTAAACTGCTGTTCGTTGGATTTCTGCGCTCACTGTGTTGCAGTACGTCCTGCTTGGATCTGGGGAGTGCAGTAATGACGGTCTCGGCGCGATAGGATGTGTTAGGCTATGTTCGAATGTGTTCTGTTGGTTTGGGTTAGGTTTGGGTAGCAATGACTTTTCTGATGTGCACGGAGGTTCAATGGATTTCTGCGTTCTACACTCCAATGACATGTACTGCTTGGCTCTGGGGAGGACAGCAAAGGTGGTCGCGGCACGTTAGGTTTATTTATGTTGTGTTCGGCTATGCTACGATTGGTTAGGTCAGGAAAGGATAGCTTTGTATTTAGGGATATAGTCTGTTCCTAGGTGGACGTCTGCGTTCTAGAGTGCTCTAACATCTTCAGCTTGGCTATCGGTGGGCCCGCAATGGTGGCCGCCGCACGCTATGTTGAGTCATGTTACGTTCGGTTAGGTTGCGTTAGGCCATGTTTGGTTAGGATAGCTGTAACTTTCGTGCTGTACACTGCTATATGGTGGATTTTTGCGCTCTACTGTGCTCTAGTTTCTGCGGCTTGGCTCTGGTACGGGCAGCAATAGCGGTCTCCGCGCGTTACGTTGGTGTAGTTTATGTTTATTTACGGTACGTTTGGTCATGTTAGGAAAATATAGCTTCTGCTTCTGTGTTATACTCTGATATTCGGTGTATAGCTGCTCTCTAGATTGCACTACTACACTCTGCTCGTCTCTCGGGATGCCAGAAATAGTGGTCCCTGCATGTTAGGTTGTGTTAGGTTACGTTCGGCTATGTTACGTTTGGCTACTATAGAATAGCATAGCATTGACTTTCTTGCTCAATAGACAGTTATTCGGTGGACTCCTGCGATCTACAGTGCTCTAGTATACTCTGCGCTGCTCTGCGGATTCCAGAGATAGTGTTCCTGGCACGTTATGTTGAGTTAGGTGCCGTTCGGCTCTGCTACGTTTGGCTAGATTAGGATATGGTATATTTCTGCTGTTGTGATTTACACAGTTATTCGGTGGATTTCTGCACTCTACTGCGGCGAAATATTTTCTGCTTGTCCCTTGGGAGGCCAGCAATTGTATTCTCGCCACGTCAGGTGGAACTATGTTACGCTCGCCTGGGTAAAGTTAGGGTAAGTTTGACTATGATGTCCCTGATTTTCGCGCTAATCACCGTTATTCTGTGCGTTTCTGTGATCTACCGCTCTCTGCTATATTCTGCGTGGCTCTTTGTGGGCAGCAGCAGTGATCGCGGAAGGTTAGGTTAAGTTAGGATACCTTTGGCTAGGTTAGGCTATGCCAGGTATGGTTAGGATACCTTAGACTGTTGTGCTGTACACTGCAAAGCGGCAGATTTCTGCGTTCCACTGTGCTCGACTATATTCTGCTCGGCTCTGCGGAGGCCAGCAATAGTGGTCTCGACCTGTTGTGTCGAGTTAGGTTACGTACGGATACGTCATGTTTGGTCAGGTTAGGATAGGGCAGCTGTGACTTTTGTGCTATAAACTTCTAGTCAGAGGATTTCTGCGCTCTACTATGCTCCAGTGTACTCTGCACGACTCTGGGGAGGCTAGAAATAGTGGTCGAGACACGTTCGATTGAGTTAGGTTGCGCTTGGTTATGACATGATTGGTTAGATTAGAAGAGGACAGCTTTGACTTCAGTGCTGTAGTCCGCCATTAGGTAGATTTCTGCTCTCTACAATGCTCTAATGTTTTCAGCTTGTTCTTGGGAAGGCCGGCGATAGTGATCTCGGCCTGTGATGTTTGGTCTCGTTACGTTCGGTTAGGTTGTGTTAGGCTATGATTTGTTAGGAAGCATTTAACTTTTGCGCTATACGCTGCAATGCGGCGGGCTTCTGTGCCCTGCTGTGCTGCTGTATATTCTGTTTGGCTCTGTGAGGCCAACAATATTGGTCGCGGCACGATATGATGAGTTGGGCTACGTTTGCTTAGGCCACGTTAGTTTGGGTTACGTACAGATAGCTTTGACTTTTACGATATACACTGCGATTCTCAGGATTTCTGCATTCTGCTCCACACTAATGTGTTCTGCTTGGCTCTGAGGAGGCCAGCAATGGTGGTCGAGTCAGAATGGGTTTGGCCATGTTACATTCGGTTATGTTACGATTAGTTATGTTAGAAGAATAGCTTTGCCTTTAGTGCTAGAGTCTGATATTAGGAGGATTCCTGCGCCCAACAGCGCTATCATATTTTCAGCTTGGCTCTGAGAAGGACTGCGACAGTGGTCGCCGCACGTTAATTTGCGTCATGTTACGAGAAGTCATGTTGTGCTTGGCTAACTTTGAATAGGATGGCTATAACTTTTGTGCTGTAAACTGCTTTTCAGTGGATCTCTGCGCTCTTCTGTGCTCTACCATGTCGAGCTTGGATCTGGGGGGGGGG